>NC_046164.1:46653247-46840366 GCF_011064425.1 Rattus rattus
GGCAGGGAACCTCCCTCCTTCCAGAGGACGAATGGTATTTAGGTTTCGCTGCTCTTCTTCCAATCTCTCGGGACATTTTAATCACAGCAACAGAAAGGGAACTAGAAATCATTTTATAAAGACAAGTTTCCTACGTGCAAATAAAATTAATTTAAAAAGGATCACACCAAAAGATACCACAGAAATTTAGAACACAAAGAACATCTTTACTAACTTCCTGGACGAGTTAAAAAGAGTCGGGGCGGCCAGATCCTGCCCTCAGCCTTCCTGCTCCCAGACCCACTGGGAGGGGACTACCGCCTGGTGGGCGGGCACTCCTGAGAGCAGCAGGCGGAGGGACCACCAGCAGCTGCCCACCCCTGCCCATCCCTGGCCCCAGGAGGGAAGCTGTGCTCTGACCTCTGGGTACCCGTAGAGGAGGGGCCCAGGAGCAGGTCCACCGATCTGAGACCCGCATGAAGGGACCCGACCCGGATAAACAGTTCTCTGCACCCAAATCCCGTGGGAGGAGAATAAACCTTCAGAGAGCAGACGTATACCTGCAAAACCAGAAGAGACTCGCACTCTGCACAGCATTTGATCTCAGAGGAAACACCAAAAGACATCTGGAACCCTGGTGCACGAAGCTCCCGAAGGGAAGGGGCGCATAGATCTTCCTGGTTGCTGCCACCACGAGAGCCCTAAGGCAGCACCCTCTAGTGAACTTGAGCCTCGAACCACAGGTGAGACCAACTTTCTGCTGCAAGTGACCTGCCTGGTGAAACTCAAGGCACAAGGTCCACAGGAACAGCTGAACCTGTAGAGAGGAAAACTACACGAAAAGCAGAACACTTGTCCCCCATAACTGGACTGAAAGAGAGGAAAACAGGTCTACAGCACTCCTGACACACAGGCTTATAGGACAGTTTAGCCACTGTCAGAAATAGCAGAACAAAGTAACACTAGAGATAATCTGATGGCGAGAGGCAAGCGCAGGAACACAAGCAACAGAAACCAAGACTACATGGCACCATCGGAGCCCAATTCTCCCATCAAAACAAACATGGAATATCCAAACACACCAGAAAAGCAAGATCTAGATTCAAAATCATATTTGACCATGATGCTGGAGGACTTCAAGAAAGACGTGAAGAACTCCCTAGAGAACAAGTAGAAGCCTACAGAGAGGAATCGGAAAAATGCCTGAAAGAATTCCAGGAAAACATAAATAAACAAGTAGAAGCCCATAGAGAGGAGACACAAAAAATCCCTGAAAGAATTCCAGGAAAACACAAATCAAACAGTTGAAGGAATTAAAATGAAATAGAAGCAATCAAGAAAGAACACATGGAAACAACCCTGGATATAGAAACCAAAAGAAGAGACAAGGAGCTGTAGATACAAGCTTCACCAACAGAATACAAGAGATGGAAGAGAGAATCTCAGGAGCAGAAGATTCCATAGAAATCATTGACTCAACTGTCAAAGATAATGTAAAGCAGAAAAAGCTACTGGTCCAAAACATACAGGAAATCCAGGACTCAATGAGAAGATCAAACCTAAGGATAATAGGTATAGAAGAGAGTGAAGACTCCCAGCTCAAAGGACCAGTAAATATCTTCAACAAAATCATAGAAGAAAACTTCCTAACCTAAAAAAAGAGATACCCATAGGCATACAAGAAGCCTACAGAACTCCAAATAGATTGGACCAGAAAAGAAACACCTCCCGTCACATAATAGTCAAACACCAAACGCACAAAAAATAAAGAAAGAATATTAAAAGCAAAAGGGAAAAAGGTCAAGTAACATATAAAGGCAGACCTATCAGAATCACACCAGACTTTTCGCCAGAAACTATGAAGGCCAGAAGATCCTGGACTGATGTCATACAGACCCTAAGAGAACACAAATGCCAGCCCAGGTTACTGTATCCTGCAAAACTCTCAATTAACATAGATGGAGAAACCAAGATATTCCATGACAAAACCAAATTTACACAATATCTTTCTACAAATCCAGCACTACAAAGGATAATAAATGGTAAAGCCCAACATAAGGAGGCAAGCTATACCCTAGAAGAAGGCAAGAAACTAATCGTCTTGGCAACAAAACAAAGAGAAGAAAAGCACACAAACATAACCTCACATCCAAATATGAATACAACCGGAAGCAATAATCACTATTCCTTAATATCTCTCAACATCAATGGCCTCAACTCCCCAATAAAAAGACATAGATTAACAAACTGGATACGCAACGAGGACCCTGCATTCTGCTGCCTAAAGGAAACACACCTCAGAGACAAAGACAGACACTACCTCAGAGTGAAAGGCTGGGAAACAACTTTCCAAGCAAATGGTCAGAAGAAGCAAGCTGGAGTAGCCATTCTAATATCAAATAAAAATCAATTTTCAACTAAAAGTCATCAAAAAAGATAAGGAAGGACACTTTATATTCATCAAAGGAAAAAATCCACCAAGATGAACTCTCAATCCTAAATATCTATGCTCCAAATACAAGGGCACCTACATACGAAAAAGAAACCTTACTAAAGCTCAAAACACACATTACACCTCACACAATAATAGTAGGAGATTTCAACACCCCACTCTCATCAAAGGACAGATCATGGAAACAGAAATTAAACAGAGACGTAGACAGACTAAGAGAAGTAATAAGCCAAATGGACTTAACGGATATTTATAGAACATTCTATCCTAAAGCAAAAGGATATACCTTCTTCTCAGCTCCTCATGGTACTTTCTCCAAACTTGACTACATAATTGGTCAAAAAACGGGACTCAACAGGTACAGAAAGATAGAAATAATCCCATGCGTACATCGGACCACCACGCCTAAAACTGGTCTTCAATAACAATAAGGGAAGAATGCCCACATATACGGGAAATTGAACAATGCTCTACCAATGATAACCTGGTCAAGGAAGAAATAAAGAAAGAAATTAAAACTTTTTAGAATTTAATGAAAATGAAGGTACAACATACCCAAACTTATGGGACACAATGAAAGCTGTGCTAAGAGGAAAACTCATAGCGCTGAGTGCCTGCAGAAAGAAACAGGAAAGAGCATATGTCAGCAGCTTGACAGCACACCTAAAAGCTCTAGAACAAAAAGAAGCAAATACACCCAGGAGGAGTAGAAGGCAGGAAATAATCAAACTCAGAGCTGAAATCAACCAAGAAAACAAAAAGGACCATAGAAAGAATCAACAGAACCAAAAGTTGGTTCTTTGAGAAAATCAACAAGATAGATAAACCCTTAGCCAGATAACGAGAGGACACAGAGAGTGTGTCCAAATTAACAAAATCAGAAATGAAAAGGGAGACATAACTACAGATTCAGAGGAAAATTCAAAAATCATCAGATCTTACTATAAAGCCTATATTCAACAAAACTTGAAAATCTACAGGAAATGGACAATTTCTAGACAGATACCAGGTACCGAGTTAAATCAGGAACAGATAAACCAGTTAAACAACCCCATAACTCCTAAGGAAATAGAAGAAGTCATTAAAGGTCTCCCAACCAAAAAGAGCCCAGGTCCAGACGGTTTAGTGCAGAATTCTATCAGACCTTCATAGAAGACCTCATACCAATATTATCCAAACTATTCCACAAAATTGAAACAGATGGAGCACTACCGAATTCCTTCTATGAAGCCACAATTACTCTTTATACCTAAACCACACAAAGACCCAACAAAGAAAGAGAACTTCAGACCAATTTCCCTTATGAATATCGATTTAAAAATACTCAACAAAATTCTGGCAAACCAAATCCAAGAGCACATCAAAACAATCATCCACCATGATCAAGTAGGCTTCATCCCAGGCATGCAGGGATGGTTTAATATACGGAAAACCATCAATGTGATCCATTATATAAACAAACTGAAAGAACAAAACCACATGATCATTTCATTAGATGCTGAGAAAGCATTTGACAAAATTCAACACCCCTTCATGATAAAAGTCCTGGAAAGAATAGGAATCCAAGGCCCATACCTAAACATAGTAAAAGCCATATACAGCAAACCAGTTGCTAACATTAAACTAAATGGAGAGAAACTTGAAACAATCCCACTAAAATCAGGGACTAGACAAGGCTGCCCACTCTCTCCTACTTATTCAATATAGTTTTTGAAGTTCTAGCCAGAGCAATCAGACAACAAAAAGGAGGTCAAGGATACAGATCGAAAAGAAGAAGTCAAAATATCACTATTTGCAGATGATATGATAGTATATTTAAGTGATCCCAAAAGTTCCACCAGAGAACTACTAAAGCTGATAAACAACTTCAGCAAAGTGGCTGGGTATAAATTAACTCAAATAAATCAGTAGCCTTCCTCTACAAAAAGAGAAACAAGCCGAGAAAGAAATTAGGGAAACGACACCCTTCATAATAGACCCAAATAATATAAAGTACCTCAAAACTTTAACCAAGCAAGTAAAAGATTTGTACAACAAGAACTTCAAGACACTGAAGAAAGAAATTGAAGAAGACCTCAGAAGATGGAAAGATCTCCCATGCTCATGGATTGGCAGGATTAATATAGTAAAATGGCCATTTTACCAAAAAGCGATCTACAGATTCAATGCAATCCCCATCAAAATACCAATCCAATTCTTCAAAGAGTTAGACAGAACAATTTGCAAATTCATCTGAATAACAAAAACCCAGGATAGCTAAAACTATCCTCAACAATAAAAGGACTTCAGGGGAATCACTATCCCTGAACTCAAGCAGTATTACAGAGCAATAGTGATAAAAACTGCATGGTATTGGTACAGAGACAGACAGATAGACCAATGGAATAGAATTGAAGACCCAGAAATGAACCCACACACCTATGGTCACTTGATTTTGACAAAGGAGCCAAAACCATCCAATGGAAAAAAAGATAGCATTTTCAGCAAATGGTGCTGGTTCAACTGGAGGTCAACATGTAGAAGAATGCAGATCGATCCATGCTTATCACCCTGTACAAAGCTTAAGTCCAAGTGGATCAAGGACCTCCACATCAAACCAGACACACTCAAACCAATAGAAGAAAAACTAGGGAAGCATCTGGAACACATGGGCACTGGAAAAAATTTCCTGAACAAAACACCAATGGCTTATGCTCTAAGATCAAGAATCGACAAATGGGATCTCATAAAACTACAAAGCTTCTGTAAGGCAAAGGACACTGTGGTTAGGACAAAATGGCAACCAACAGATTGGGAAAAGATCTTTACCAATCCTACAACAGATAGAGGCCTTATATCCAAAATATACAAAGAACTCAAAAAGTTAGACCGCAGGGAGACAAATAACCCTATTAAAAAATGGGGTTCAGAGCTAAACAAAGAATTCACAGCTGAGGAATGCCGAATGGCTGAGAAACACCTAAAGAAATGTTCAACATCTTTAGTCATCAGGGAAATGCAAATCAAAACAACCCTGAGATTTCACCTCACACCAGTGAGAATGGCTAAGATCAAAAACTCAGGTGACAGCAAATGCTGGCGAGGATGCGGAGAAAGAGGAACACTCCTCCATTGTTGGTGGGGTTGCAGACTGGTACAACCATTCTGGAAATCAGTCTGGAGGTTCCTCAGAATATTGGACATTGAACTGCCTGAGGATCCAGCTATCCCTCTCTTGGGCATATACCCAAAAGATTCCCCAACATATATAAAAGACACGTGCTCCACTATGTTCATCGCAGCCTTATTTATAATAGCCAGAAGCTGGAAAGAACCCAGATGCCCTTCAACAGAGGAATGGATACAGAAAATGTGGTACATCTACACAGTGGAATATTACTCAGCTATCAAAAACAACGACTTTATGAAATTCGTAGGCAAATGGTTGGAACTGGAAAATATCATCCTGAGTGAGCTAATCCAATCACAGAAAGACATACATGGTATGCACTCATTGATAATTGGCTATTAGCCCAAATGCTTGAATTACCCTAGATGCCTAGAACAAATGAAACTCAAGATGGATGATCAAAATGTGAATGCTTCACTCCTTCTTTAAAAGGGGAACAAGAATACCCTTGGCAGGGAAGAGAGAGGCAAAGATTAAAACAGAGACTGAAGGGACACCCATTCAGAGCCTGCCCCACATGTGGCCCATATATATACAGCCACCCAATTAGACAAGATTGATGAAGCAAAGAAGTGCAGAAGTGTAGATCGCTCCTGAGAGACACAGCCAGAATACAGCAAATACAGAGGCGAATGTCAGCAGCAAACTACTGAACTGAGAATAGGACCCCGTTGAAGGAATCAGAGAAAGAACTGGAAGAGCTTGAAGGGGCTCGAGACCCCATATGTACAACAATGCCAAGCAACCAGAGCTTCCAGGGACTAAGCCACTACCTAAAGACTATACATGGACTGACCCTGGACTCTGACCTCATAGGTAGCAATGAATATCCTAGTAAGAGCACCAGTGGAAGGGAAGCCCTGGGTCCTGCTAAGACTGAACCCCAGTGAACTAGACTGTTGGGGGAGGGCGGGCAATGGGAGGAGGGTGGGGAGGGGAACACCATATGGAAGGAGGGGGGGGGGATGTTTTGCCCAGAAACCGAAAGGAATAACACTAAATGTATATAAGAAATATTCAAGTTAATAAAAAAAAAAAAAAAAAAAAGAATGCAATGATTGGCAACAAAGAGCCATGTTAGAGAGCGAGGATCCCGGCTAGTCATGGAATAATAGGATCTTACAGTAGTGGTTTGCTGGTCACTTTCCTATTGTTATAATAAAAGACCACGATCAAGGAAACTTTTAAAAGGAAGGAATTCATTGCTTTCAAGGTTCCAGAGTGATAGATTGATCACTATCACAGAGGAGAATGGTGGCATCTGGCCAGCATGATGGCTGGAATAGCAAACTGAGAATTCATATTTCAAACTGCAGGCAGAATAGAAAGTGAGTAAATTGGGGATAGTACAGGATTTTGGAGCATGACAGATAATCTTCACCCCCTGTGATGTGTGTCCTCAAAAAATCCTCATAAGCTTATTCAAATTAGGCCTGTGCCTAGAGAGGTAAACCGAGTTAGAATGGCATGTGAGTTAACCTCATTAATAGGAGATTACAAAGATAGTTAATTTTATGTTACACTATAGGAACATAGAAACATGTAAACTCTCAAAAGATACATCATAAATAACTGATAGCTAAATAATTGATATATACATATATATGCATATACATATATATGTAAATATCTGATAAAATAAAGAATAATTAAGAAAATTCACAAATTCCTAGGCTTGGGGTGATCTTTTTTTAATGTGTTTGTGCCCTCTGACATTATGGAAAATATATTGTTTCCAACCATTCCAAAGTGACCTATTGTATTTTGCTCAGGTCACCTCAAAACAATGACATTGAAATACATAGTTCTTTTTAGAATGGTTAGATCTAGCTTCACAATTGACAATAATTCAAAGCGGCAATTAAAGTTATAATTAGGTAGGAAATGCTTGCAGAGTGAGCCTATATATATTTCTCAGTGTGTCATCTATGTTTATAGAATCAACCATATTCATTTCCTTGAAGTGCATTAAAGGAATCAGTGTATTTTTCAGTCACTACAACACTTTCATTAATTAGTCTGTTACATTAATACTATTGTTATAAAATAAATGAAAAGCACTTAAACTATGATGCTTAGACATAATACCATGAAAATATATCACATATTTCTCTATAATAGCTCACTGATGATGAAGGGAGAGTGAAAACATCTTTGTGAAATCTAAACAGTATATGTTTTCCTCATGAAGAATTTTACTAAAAAATTATTATCTTATATATGTGATAAGAGCTTATAAATTGTATAAAAGTACTATTTCGCAGAAAAACATACAGCTATGTAAAAAGATATTGCATTTACCTGGGATTATATTACAGAGTCATATTAAACTTTCTGCTGCTATCATACTATATTGCAAAAGATACAGAGACACAAGGCATTCCATTTAGCATCATATTTTATAATGTAATAACAGCAGTTATATTTTAATAACTTTCTTTAAGGCCTGTCATTTTGCATGATAATATTTTAAGTATGAAATAAATGCTACAAAGGTGTAGACAGATGGAACAAAACTAAAGATTTAAGATACGTAGTAAAATTCAGTCAGAAATAGTGACGATTTCTCTTAGATTAAGAAATGCAATGTACCTTGAATTCCCGATCTTA
Organism: Rattus rattus; assembly: GCF_011064425.1. Lineage (NCBI taxonomy): Eukaryota > Metazoa > Chordata > Mammalia > Rodentia > Muridae > Rattus > Rattus rattus. The sequence continues at coordinate 46,661,458 of NC_046164.1, forward strand.
ACAAGACTTTTAACATGATAATAATGCAAAATATCTTGGTGTAATTCTAACCAAGCAAGTGAAAGATCTGTATGACAAGAACTTCAAATATCCTTTGATCAATGTCTTTAACAATGTATGATTTTTTAAAATTTTAAATTAATTAAACAACTAAACATACATTATTTTAACCTTTATTAGTTTATTTCTGTGTTTCATACACCTCTCCAACACATTTTAAGTGTTTGGATGTGGAGAGCAAATGAAAGTGTTTAGCACATGAGGATACTTTAATATTAAATGTTTAATATTAGATTTAAAATATCAAGAACTTCGAGATCTCAGAAGATGCAAAGATCTCCCAAGCTCATGGATTGCCAGGAGTAATATAGTAAAAATGACCATCTTGCCAAAAGCAATCTACAGATTCAATGTAATTTCCATCAAAATTCCAACTCAATTTTTCACAGAGTTAGAAAGAGCAATTTGCAATCTCATTTGGAATAACAACAACCACAACCACAACCACAACAACAACAACAACAACAACAACAACAACAACAACAAAACAGGAGAGTTAAAAGTATTCTCATCAATAAAACAACTTCTGGGGAAATCACCATCCTCAACCTCAAGCAGTATTACCAAAAAACAATGACAAAAACTGTACAATATTGGTATAGGCACAGGCAGGTAGATTAGTGGAATAGAATTGAAGACCCAGAAATGAACCTGCACACCTATGAACACTTGATCTTTGACAAAGAAGCCAAAACCATCCGGTGGAAAGAATTTTCAACAAATGGTGATGGTTCAACTGGTGGTCTGCATGTAGAAGAATGCAAACTGATCCATTTTTATCTCCTTGTACAAAGCTCAAGTCCACGTGGATCAATAAACACTGCATAAAGCCAGACATGTTGAATCTAATAGAAGAGAAAGTGGGAAAGATCTGGCACAGGGGAAAATTTTCTGAACAGACCAGTGGAACAGTTAGGAGAATGACTGAAGAAGCTAAAGGGTTTGCAACCCCATAGGAAAAACAACACTATCAACTAGCCAGAACCCCCAACCCCCCCTGCCAAAGCTCCCAGGGACTATACCACTAACCTAAGTGTATATATGGATGAGTCCATGGCTCCAGCTACATATGTAGCAAGGCTTGTTTTATTTGGCATCAATGGTAGGGGAGGCTTTTGGTTCTGTGGATATTTTTTGCTCCAGGGAAATGCAATGTGGATGAGGCAGAAATGGGTGGGTAGTGGAGGAGCATCCTGTTAGAGACAAAGGGTATGGGATAGGGAGCTTGGGGAGCTGAGATGAGGAAGGGGTACAACATTTGAAATGTAAATAAAAAGTATACAATAAGAAAAGAAAAAAACAAAAAAAGAACAAAACAAACAAGCAAAAAACAGTGCAGTGCGGTGACATGCACCTATAGTTTTAAGTCTAGAAAGGTAAAGATATAAAAAATAAAAGAAAGAAAGGAAGGAAGGAAGGAAGGAAGAAAAAAAGGAAAGGAAAGGAAAGGAAAGAAGGAAAGGAAAGGAAAAGAAAGGAAAGGAAAAGAAAGGAAAGGGAGGAAGGGAGGGAGGGAGAGAGGAAAGAAAGAATGAACGAAAAAAAGAAAGTATGTGCAAATTTTTCCACAAATAATAGACAAATTGTATCAGTAATTTTTTTTCTAGTATGACAAAATTTTACAATTGCATCAGATTCTCCTTAGCACTTTATCATGACTGTGACTTATCTTGACAATATTATACATGATCAATTGAATTTGCTATCTGGCATTTCTATGAGCACTGAAATATTAATACAAGCACTATGAAAATGTTCACAGATTGAAATTAACTCTACCATATTCCTTATAAGATTCCCTTGAGTGAAAGGGAATAGTTTTGAAAAAAATAAAGGTGGCACAACTAGCAGCAGGATTCATTAAATGCATAAATGGAGAAATGTCTTCATTTGCTCTTAAAATTTCCCAGGATACCTAGAATGACAATTCCGATTCTCAAAAATGTATCTCAGGGAAATGTATTGTTACTTAACAAAAAAATCTTAAAGAAAAATATGGCCTGGAGACATATAGCTTAGGCCTTAACAGGTAGGCTCACAACCAAAAATTAGAAAAGAACATTAAATCAACTGAAAGTATAGCTTCAGTATCAGAAAATAATAGTAAACATATTTCCTTTTTTTTTTTCTTTTCTTTTTTTCGGATCGAAACCAGAGCCTTGCGCTTGCTAGGCAAGCGCTCTACCTCTGAGCTAAATCACCAACCCCTAGACATATTTTCTACTGACAAACTATACACATGTTCTTTTTTGGCCAATCAAATCACATCATAGAGACTATACAAATCCTTTGAAAAGGTGAAATATACATATTTAAAAGAAATTAAGAATATTTAAATGTCTCCTAGAATGACCAAAATGCCAATGCTTCACTCCTTCTTTAAAAGGGGAACAAGAATACCCTTGGGAGGGAATAGGGAAGCAACGTTTAGAACAGAGGCAGAAGGAACACCCATTCAGAGCCTGCTCCACATGTGGCCCATACATATACAACCACCAAACTAGATAAAATGGATGAAGCAAAGAAGTGCAGGCTGACAGGAACTGGATGTAGATCTCTCCTGAGAGACACAGCCAGAATATGGCGAATACATAGGTGAATGCCATCATTAAACCACTGAACTGAGAAAAGGACCCCCGTTGAAGGAATCTTAGAAAGGACTGAAAGAGCTTGAAGGGGCTTGAGACCCCATATGAACAACAATGCCAATCAACCAGAGCTTCCAGCGACTAAGCCACTACCCAAAGACTATACATGGACTGACCCTGGACTCCAACTGCATACGTAGCAATGAATAGCCTAGTAAAAGCACCAGTGGAAGGGGAAGCCCTTGGTCCTGCCAAGATTGAACCCCCAGTGAACGGGATTGTTGGGGGGAGGGCGGTAATGGGGGTAGAATGGGGAGGGGAACACCATAGAGAAGGGGAGGGGGGGTTAGGGGGATATTGGCCCGGAAACTGGGAAAGGGAATAACAATCGAAATGTAAATAAGAAATACTCAAGTTAATAAAGATGAAAAAAATATTAAAAAAATATTCTAAATGATTCTCCTAGAATCATTTCATGTACTCTTTAGAATGTTTCTTGAACCTTTGGAAGTAAAGTTATAAGAATGAGTGTTTGTCAAGAACTGTTTTGTAATATAGACCTTTTTAAACAAGTACTCACAAAGGTGGTGCTTCTTTTCAGATCAAAGTAATAGAAATTTTACAATGAAACGGAGAGATGGTTGTAAAGTCTAGTCCTTAGCCAAGAAAGTATTAGCATCTGGGAAAGAAAGAACTAGTTTCTTTAAGGTCACGAACCCTGGTAAGTCACTTATGATGCAGCAGATGGCCTCCCAACATTGTATATATTAGAAGCTCTAATTACATGCAGTGAGTTAAAATAAAAGATGAAATAAATTTGGAAGGTAGCCATTTTTGGAGTTCTCGTGATGTTTGATGGGGTGAATAGGTAATGAATATTATAAAACTCCACTCTCTATATATAATTCTAAATGAGTAAACAGTATATATATATATACACATACATGTGTGTGGATGTATGTATATAAATGGTTAGAAGTAATATCAATTGGTAAATTGTTGTTTAAAAATATGTAAATGCTCAGATATTCAAAGTATCTGAAGACAGCTAATTTCAAAATATTCATAAAAGTCAGACAAAGGCTTCCACTATGATTTGTTTATTGTTTTTGGTTCTTTCTAGCATGCTTTGAGTAAAAGGGTTACAAGTATCTTTTGCCTTCAGGCCAAGGATTTGAATTGTCTCTCTAGTATTTCAGCTTGTTCTGGGTTTCTGATTTTTGACATGTAGTTCATCATAGAAACCTGACTCTGACCATTATAAGCCGTTTATCTTGTGTAGTTTAACAGTATGTGTGTTTGGGTGGGGCGAGGGTGATTTGACGGGCAGAATAAAAGCCTAACTAAAAGCAGCACAGTGATATCCATTTCCTTCAAATGAACACAGTTATCCCGCATACATGACTCACCAAGATGTAGAAATATAACATTAAGAATGGAAGGCCAAAGCAATGTTCGAGCCAGGAGATAATATCATACTGGGCTTGATTTTGTTTTATTATTTTGGTATTCTCTCCAGGGCTCACAGGAAATTTCCAATGTTTACCTCTCAGTCTCACAGATGTAATATTTTGTAGCCTTCAGCAAAGCTACCTGCTCTATTTATGCTGCTGTGATCACTGGCTGTAAAAGTGGTCATAAATATTTCAAATTCTCCTGTCACAGTTTTTCCTGAGAAGGACTAATTTTCCTTAAAGTCTTACTCAGTTTGCAATGAATAAATACTTCATATTTTATTTTACTGAGAAACTAATTAAATAGCAAACAAAAGTTCTCCAAATGCTTATTCCTGATCTTCAACATTAATAAGATAATATCAAATTAAAGGATGTGTTTAATTAAATGTATGTTTATGTGTGTGTGTGTGTGTGTGTGTGTGTGTGTGTGTGTGTGTGTGTCAGGCTATCATGAATGTTGCTTGATAGTAATGTTTGAGTTATTTTCATCATTTACAACTCCTACTGGAGATGTTAAATCATGTGTATATATGTTCTATTTTCTATTAAACATAATTAATATTCAACATAAGAAAATGGCTTTAAATAAGTATAAAACTACACACCCAGCTTACATGTACTGAAAAATATCAGTAATTTTGGAAAACATACTTATTGACAGTCAGTGTTTATTGAGTATGCAATATATGTGATCAACTCGTATAAATGTAAGGCAAAACAACCAAGCTTCTTCTCTATGTAGAGCTTCTCTTTCAGTAGGAGGTGACAGATGATAAAATATAATGTATCCATGCCAACAGGTGCATTCTGTGAAGAGAGGTGGAGGCTAATGAAGGAATTGCAGCTGTGAACAAATTGTAAAGGACAATTTTACAAGTTAGAAAGACAAGAAAAAGAAAAAAAGCTTGAAAATACAAGAAGCACTCATATATTCCACAGATATGACAGTGAATAAAATACAAGTGGAGATGGACCAGAATGAGCTTGTCATTCTTCCTTTTTTCTTTTTGTTTAACTTATTCTTCTCTCACACAATACATCTCAAACACAGCCACCTGCCCCAACCTCCACTCTTCCCAATCTCTCCCCACCTCTCCTCTCCTCTTGATCTCCTTTCAGAAAGGAGCAGGCCTTCTGTAGATACTGAAAGAATTCTGCATAATTAGATGCAATAACTATAGGGGGGAAACCCTTATATCAAGGCTGGGCAAAGCAACCCAGTATAGGAAAAGGGTCCTAAAAATCAAGCAAAAGAGTAAGGACACCCCCCCTCTAACCCTGTTAGGAGTCCTGCATGAACTACAAGCTGAATAATTACAAATATATGCACAGGGCTTTAGCTAAGACCTTGGCAGGCTCCATTATTTTGAATTAGATAGTAAAGCAATGGGGAAAATAGAATAAAAATGCAAAACAGTTGAGAAGGCTTAGTAGCTGCAGGACTGAGCAGTCATGAAGACTAGATGAGGCCCGGCACCATGTGGTGAGTTCAGAATTGCTGAACGGTGGCAAGGATAGTTTATTAATGATGCAGCATAAATTTCAGTGAAGACCCAGGTTATTGGAGCACAAGGGCAGAAGGATGACCAAGGACACTGGCCGGTGATCACTAAATGCATTGGCAGCAATCCTTTAAAAAACGTCTTTTATTCTCAAGTTCTATACTGCAAAACTCATGTCTTTGTTATTAGCTGAATAGAATTCCATTGTGTACATGTACCACAGTTTCTTTATCGATACTTCATTTGAAGGACATCTAGGTTGTTTCTAGTCTCTAGCTATTACATATAAAGATCTGTGAACATAGTCAAGCAAGTGTCTTTGTGACAAGTTGGATCACCTTTTAGGTCTATGCCCAGGAGTGGTGGAGCTGGGTCTTGAGGTAGAACTATTTCCAGTTTTCTGAGACAAATTGATATCCAAAGTGATTATACAAGTTTGCACTCACATCAACAATGGTATAGTGCTCCACATCCACCCCAGAATGTCCTATCTCTTGAGTTATTGGCCTTAGCCATTCTTATGGGTGTAATATTGCATTTTTGTATTGTTTTGATTTGCATTGCCAAGACTACTTCTTTAAGTGCCGTGCTGCCATTTGAGATTCCTCTAGTGGGAATTTTCTATTTAGTTCTGTATTAATTTTTTAAAATATTTTTTTTTAATTTTACACTCCAGAATTTTTTTCTTCTCCTGGTCCACCCTCTCACTATTCCACATCCCATACCTCCCCCAACCCTGTCGCTTCTCCACTAGGATGTGCCCACTGCCTACCACACCAGACCTCTAAACTCCTTGGGGCCTCCTGTCTCTTGAGGGTAAGTTGTCTCTTCTCTGACTGACACCCAAACCTACAAGTCCTCTGCAATATATGTGTTGGGGGCCTCATCTCAGCTTGAGTATGCTGAATGGTTGGGGATCCAGAGATCTCAGGGGTCCAGGTTAATTGAGACTACTGGTCTTCCTACAGGGTTGCCCTCCTCCTCATCTTCCTCCAACATGTTTCTGATTTAACAGAGGGGTCAGCACTTCTATTCATTAGTTGGGTGCACATTGTTGAGTCTTTTGGAGGGCAGTCATGATAGGTCCCTTTTGGTTAGTGCCCCAAAACCTCAGTAATAGTGTCAGATATTGGGGCCTCCCCTTGAGGTGGATCATACTTTGGGCCTGTTGCTGGACCTTCTTTTCCTCACGCTTTTCTCCCTTTCCATCCCTGCACTTCTTTCAGACGATAATTATGGGTCAGAGTGTTGACTGTGGAATAGCAACCACATCCCTCATTGATTCCCTGTCTTTCTGCTGGAGGTGGGCTCAACAAGCTCCCTCATCCCACTGTAGGGTATTTCATTTAGGGTTCCCCATTTGAGTCCTGAGATTCTCTCACTATCCAGGTCTCTGGTACATTCTAGAGGGTCCTCCCACCCTCCTTCATCCCAAAGTCACCTGTTTCCATTCTTTCTGCTGGCCTTCAGGGCTTCAGTTTTTTTCCCAACCCAATACCAGATCATGTTCCCCTCTCCCCGCATGCCCATCCCCTTTCCTTCCCGTCCCTCCCTCCTACCCACCTTGTGGTTCCTTTTGTCTCCCTCCCAAGGGGTATGAGGTGTCTTCACGAAGGCCCTTCAACTTGTTGACCACTTTGAATTGAGTTCTGTGGACTATACCTACTTATTAGTGAGAACATACCATGCATGTCATTTTCAGTCTGAGTTACATCACTCAGGATGATATTTTCTAGTTCCACCCATTTTCCCTGTAAAACTCAGAATGTCCTCGTTCTTAATACCTGAGTAGTATTCCATTGTGTAAATGAACTACATTTCCTTGTATCCATTCTTCTGTCATGGGACATCTGGGTTGTTTCCAGATTCTGGCTTTCACAAATAAGGCTGCTATAAACATAGTGGCATGGTGAGCCATTTTGGGTATATTCCCAAGAGTGATATTTCTGGGTTTTTAGGGAGGTTTATTTCCAATTTTCTGAGAAAACTCCAATTTGATTTCCAGAGTAGTTGTACCAGTTTGTAATACCACCAGCAATGGAGGAGTGCTCCTCTTTCTCTACATCCTTGCCAACATGTGTTGTCACCTGAAGTTTTGATCTTAGCCATTCTGACTGGTGTAAGCTGGATCTCAGTGTCATTTTGATTTACATTTCTCTGATCACTAAGGTTATTGAACATTTCTTTAGGTACCTCTCAGCCATTTGAGATTCCTTGACTGTGAATTCTTGGTTTATTTCTATACCTCCTTTTAGATTGGGTTTTTTTTTTGGATTCTTTGGTGGTTAGCTTCTTGAGTTCTTTATATATTTTGGATAATAGCCGTCGATCGGATTGGAGTTAGTGAAGATTTTCTCCCAATATCTAGGTTGCCAATTTGTTTTATTAACTCTGTCCTTTACCTTACAGAATTTTTTCAGTTTCATTAGATCCCATTTATCAATTCTTGATCTTAGAGCATGAGCCATTGGAGTTCTATTTAGGAAATTTCCCGTGGTGCCAACGACTTCAAGCCTGTTTCACCTTTCTCTCTATTCAATTGAGTGTATCTGGTTTTATGTTGAGGTCATTGATCCACTTGGACTTAAGCTTTGTGCAGGGTAACAAATATGTGTCTATTTTCATTTTTCTAGATATAGACAGCCAGTTAGGCCAGCATTATTTATTAAAGATGCTCTCTTTTTGCCACTGTATACTTTTGAATTCTTTGTCAAAGATCAAGTGTACATACGTGTGTGGTTTTGTTTCTGGGTTTTCAATTCTATTCCATTGATCAACCTGTCTGTCTCTGTACCAATGCAGTTTTTCTCACTATCGCTCTGTAGCTTGAGGTCAAGGATGGTGATTCCCCGGCTGTTCTTTTATTGTTAAGAATTGTTTTCACTATTCTGGGTTTTTTTGGCTTTCCAGATGAATTTGAGAATTCTTCTTTCCATGTCTTTGAAGAATTGTTTTGTGATTTTGAAAGGGATTGCATTGAATCTGTAGTTAGCTCTTGGTAGGATAGATATTTTTAATACGTTAATGCTCCCAATCTATCAGTATGGAAGATATCTCCATTTTCTGAGAGATTTCTTTGATTTTTTTTTAGAGAATTGTAATTTTTCAAAGATGTCATCAAAAACCTTCCAACCAAAAAAATCCCAGGACCAGATGGATTTAATTCAGAATTCTACCAGGAGACCTGATATCAATATTCCTCAAACTATTCCATAAAATAGAAACAGAAAGGACACTGCCTAATTCATTCTATGAAGCCACAATTACTCTGATACATAAACCGCACAAGGACCCTACCAAAAGTGAGAACTGTAGACCATGCTCGCTTGCTCATGAATATCGATGCAAAAACATTGAACAAAATTCTTGCAATCTGAATCCAAGAATGTATCAAAACCATTATTCACCAAGATCAAGTAGGCTTCATACCAGGGATGCAAGGTTGGTTCAGTATATATATGAAAATCCATTAACATAATCCACCATATAAACAAACTCAAAGAAAAAATTACATGACCATCTCCTTAGATGCAGAAAAGGCAGGTGACAAAATGCAATACCCCTTCATGTTAGAAGTATTGGAGAGATCAGGAATTCAAGGCCCATACCTAAACATTATCAAAGGAACTTACTGCACACCAACAGCCAATATCAAATTAAATGGAGAGATACTTGAAGCAATTCCACTAAAATTGGGGACAAGACAAGGATGCCCACTCTCCCCATATCTATTCAATATAGTACTCAAAGTATTAGCTAGAAGAATAAGACAACAAAAAGAGATCATATTGACAAAGAAGAATTAAAAGTATCACTATTTGCAAATGATATGATAGTATTCATAAGCAACTCCAAAAATTCTACCAGAGAACTTTCTTCAGCTGATAAAAAACTTCAGCAATGTGGCCATATATAAAATTAACTCAAATCAGTAGCCTTCCTTTATGCAAATGATAAACAGGCGGAAAAACAAATTAGGGAAAAACTCCCTTCACAATAGCCACAGATAATATGAAGTATTTTGGGGTAACTCTAACCAAACAAGTGAAAGATCTGTACTCCATTTTTTTTTATTGGATTCTCTGGGTTGTTACTGTCTAACTTCTTGAGTTTTTTGTAAATTTTGGATATTAACCCTTTCTCAGATGCAGGGTTGGTCAAGGTTCTTTCCCAATCTGCGGGCTGCCACGTTGTCCCATTGACAATGTCCTTTGATAACAAAAGCTTTTCAATTTCATAAGATTTATCTACTGTTGATCTTAGAGTCCAAGCCAGAGAATGCACAGGCTGGACCTAGGCCTCCTAGCTCATTTGTAACATCTGTGTATTTGACTTACATGTAGGTCCTGGACAACTGGAAAAGTGTCTATCCCAGAATTTGTTGCTTGTCTGTGGGATTTTTTTTTTACTTGCTGGGCTGCCCTGTCTGGTTTCAGTGGGAGAAGAATAGCCTAACCTCACAGAGATTTAAAGTGCCAGTTATTTGTTAATACCCCTATGCCCATTCACTAAAACCCTACCTACAAATTCTCTTCTGCTTTCAACTAGGCAAAACCTGTACTTGTGAATTTCCATGAATATTGTGTGGTGACTTACCCTGGTTTCCATGCAGATCAACCTATACTGAGAAAACCTCAATTAAAGAATTATCTGCATCATGTTTGGCCTGTGGGCATGCCTGTAAAAATACTTTATTGACTGTGCATTGATGTTGGTGGATCCAGTCATTGTAATCAATATCATCTTTTAAACTTTTAAAAGGAGAACTAGGAATTTTAACATGTTGAAAATCTGTAGAGCTTTTAGAAATTTAATGTTGTACTCTATTACATACTATGATATTAATGTGAGTTTGGAGCACAAGGAAAGGCTATCACTTATTAGTGCTGTGCATATCAGGTTAAGAAGGGTTGGCTTTGTGATGACTTAACTTCCTTGTCATTTGGACACACCTGAGAGGAAGGAACATCAGTTACAGGTTTCTCTGAATCAGATTTCTGTGTGAGCATCTCTATTTGGTAGTATTATCTTCATTGCAAATTAATATAGGAAGGCCCAACCCATATTTGGTGGTATCATTCTTGAGAAAATGGACTCAGATTATAGAAGAAAAATAACTGAACTTAAACATTCGAGTAAACTAATAAGTGTTTCTCTCTAGTTCCTGCAGCAGGGTTCTGCTTTGACTTCCCTAACGGATGGTCCATAAGCCTTTTAAAATGAAATAAGGCTTTTCCTCTCCAAGCTACTTTTAGTTAATACAGCTTTTTAAAGCAGTAGGAAGTAAACCAGAACAATTAGATCTGTAAAGTATGTGCTGTTGTGGCTGTTTATCTCTCAATACTGCGCCTTACAATATCATAGATGGCACTTTAATAAATCATAATTTGGTCCATTTCATTTCCTGTGCAACACTCCATTGTGTGAAAATGCTGTATTACATACATCTCCAGCTGGAAGTGGTCATTTGGATGATTTGGGGATTTCAGGAATTGGAAACAATTTGCTAGAAACATGTTTCTGTGAAATGTATTGCCATTTGATTTCAATTCTGTTAGATAAACCCTTGAATACAGCAGTAGAAGTTTCTCCTCCAACTTTCAACTAACCCTCAAAACTGGTGGTCAGATAAACTTAAATGTTTGCAACACCCTCATTCCCTATTTTGTTACACTCTATGTTCATGGAGAGGGCCGCTGCATTAGAACTTTTTACATGTGGATAGCTTTTGACCGGAAAAAATATCACATTATTTTCAAAATGAAGGCTAAATAATAAAGATTTTCGTATAATCAACAGTGAAATGTGTAACCTAATGTTGTAAATGAGAAAAGATTTGGTAATTGGGAAAGTCCTTTAATATTTATGTTCAAATATTCTTGCATCCTATCTTTTCTTAACTTATTCTTAGAAAGATGCTGAGACATCAGTGATCAAGGGCTATTTTGCTTAGGACATTCAGTTACCTTGGAACATTTATATATATATATATATATATATATAAATTCTAGATAGCAAAACAGTTTTATATATTCTCTTTCTCTATATTATTTTTTGAATATTTTCATATATGTGTTAATGTATAGCACAGGCCCATGGACATTTTTGTGACTGTTTTTGTATGTGTGAGGCTGATGGCATCGGTTTTCCTTCTGTGTTTGTGTTCCATGATTTGCTGCTTTGTTGCTTTGTTTTTCATTATGTTTTGCTGTTGCTTTTAAACACGGGATCACACACTAAAACTGGAGCTTAGATTGAGTAATCAGAAAATCGTAAGAAACCTCCTTTTCCAGACTCATCAGTGCAGGTATTATAAACTACTTCTTTTGTTGCTATTCATTGAGTCCCTGAAGTTCTTTCTTTCAGACTCTGCTTCAGTCTCAATGTCTCTATCTCCTTTCTTTTTAACCTAAGCAAAATTAAGAAAAAATTATTATTAATCAACCAAAGATAGGAAATATTATTTATGCACATTTTAGAATATCATATACATGAAGCAGAACTATAGGAGTAATAATCGAATTAATGACTTAATTGCATAACTACTAACTGACCCACTCATATTTATGTCATCTGCATTTAATTTTACCATGAGAGCATTCACTATTTATGCGTATATACATCAATTACCCAATAATACTGTTAAAAATAAACTTCTTTTCACAACAGGCATTTGTTTTCCCAAGCGGCTATGATAATTGTTACTTTGTAAAATGGGTGTCTTTCAGAGCAACCAATGCTCGCACAAGTTGAATATTTTGATCTTTCATTAACTATGGTTTTTAAATATGAATTGTAGCCTAGCAACATTCATTAAATGTGAACTTATTTTTTAATATAACGTTTTTTGTAGTACTTAAGTGACAGAGGCATTTGTTATAGTTTTTTTTTTAATCAAACTAAGTTTTTTTTCATTAAGCAGAATGTGTTGAAGTTATTTAAAATGGTGGTGCTTATTCAGCATGTGAATTCCAAATACGTCTGAATATGTTACAGGGAAATGAACAAATTACTTAATTATACTTGTTTTATGTAAACTACTTTTATGAATAACTTTTAACTCCTGAAGATAATAAAATTGTGTGTATTTGCAAAAATATTGCATAGTAAATTAAGTATAATGGTCCTGTCACATCCTAGAACACTAGAAATATTTTACAAAGGTTTAGTGTGCTTGAGCTCATGACAGGTCACTAATGGAGCTGACTTAATGTATGACTTAGGAAGCTTTTAAAAAATATTTTATATAGATTGGCCTCCAGAACACAACTTTCACCAATGATTAATCACATATAGCAAATAAATAAATTAAAGTGATAGAGGTTATGTTCACTCTTACTTAACAATATTTATGTTCAAATATAAAATCAATGTGTCACAAAATTCTGTACTTTTCATTTTGTAAGAGAAATAACAAAAATCCATCTCTTTCTCATTTACCGACACCATCTGCTCTGACAGAGTTCATGGCTTGGGTATTTATAGAAGCAGAAACCTGTGACTTGAGCAGCTAAATGTTGATGGGAAATGAAATTTTTAAAGTTACTATTGGAGAAATAGCTATGTCAAAAAATAATTAATTAGGAGTTGGAGATTTAGCTCAGTGGTAGAGTGCTTGCCTAGCAAGTGCAAGGCCCTGGGTTTGGTCCCCAGCTCCAAAAAAAAAAAAAAATTAATTATTTGTGGCAGATCGTCTTATTTGTCAAGGACCCCTATGCAAAAATAGGACAAATAAAACATAGGATAAGTTTTATTTGAGGACATTTATCTGTTATTTCCCCTTGTGGTGAAGAGACCAGTTTTATTAGCATATGCATTCCTTACTGTCTATTTTCTAGTATGATTGAGAATATACCACTTATGTCATATTACTTTTCCAGAATTAATGATTCTATACAATTGTCAAGTCTTCTCTAGATAAGTTTTCCAAAAAATTTCAAAGTGAACTGGAACTTGGGAAAAAAGTATTACTTATATAGGGAAGCATAAAATAGATAACATATTTCTAATATTTTTCTGTTGAAGAATGGAACAGTTAGCGAAAGGGCTGAAGGGGCTGAAGGGGTTTGCAATCCATCGGAAGAACAACAATATCAACCAACCAGAACCCTCAGATCTCTCAGGCACTAAACCACCAACCAAAGAGTACTCATGCAGAGATCCATGGATCCAGCTGCATATGTAGCAGAGGATGGCCTTGTCGGATATCAATGGGAGGAGAGGCCCTTGGACCTGGGAAAGTTCAATGCCCTAGTGTAGGGAAATGCCAGGACAGGGAAGCTAGAGTGTGTCAGTGAAGGACCATCCTCATAGAAGCAGGGAGAGGGAAGATGGCATAGAGGGTTTCCTGAGGGAAAATGGGGAAAGGGGATAATATTTGCAGTGCAAATAAATAAAATATCCAATAAAAATGAAAAAAGTTCAAAAAATGTATAAAAATTATGGAAGAATTTTTTAACTGAGTGTTGTGTACTAGGAAATACTACTTTATTTCTCTAAAGGTTTTTATTGATTATTATGTATTCATGCAACCTCTGACAGGTACTTGAACTACTGGTAAGTCGATACATTTTTTCCTTTTCTTTTCTTTTGCATTTAACCACCATAAAAATCATGTTGTTTCTAACATGTACATGGCACATGAACCTTCATTTTCATTCATTTAGTATAGATCAGTTTACATCTTGTGATCAAGAAATTAAAAAAGTAGTACTAGAAATTCTATCATTCACTTAATTTTTCTGCTACATATTCTGAGAAGTTATGTAATTGAATAATAGGTAGCTTAGTATACCTTATGTGATATCTTTACACACACTTAAATGTATATATATACTCAGATTACAATAATGGGCAATGGAGAAAATCATTCATAGATCATCAATCATGTGAGCTAACATAATTACTAGATTGAAAGGATATATCCACAAGTGTGCAGGAACACACATGCCAACTATGGGGCTACTAGAAACTTCCAATTTTATTGTATTTGGTTGAATTTAAGGTCTCTTCTAGAAGAAGAAACATATACCTGACATTGCTTTTGTGCTAAGAGCCAATAGCTAGAACCACAAGTCTTAGGGAAGAACTATTACTATAATACAGCAAAATAGACACTGAAATTCTAACGACAACATTTTGTCTAGAGATTAAAATATTTTTCAAAGTTCATCTAAGAAGCCCTATTTCTGGTAAAGAGTAATTAACACAGTGACCTACAAATGGTAAAAAGGTAGAGAGATGGCTGAAGAACATTTATCTGTGCATGTCATGTATGGTTTTATCTCTTTTATTTTTTAAGATTTTTATCTCTTCATTATAGCATAATTTCCATAATCAGTAACTTTACTACTAGAGTTATATTAAAGTCCCATAATGTAACAAAGAGAAAGACAGCTCACATCATAAAATGTTAACATAAAATATAATCCCACTATAAGGCTTTCAATGATAAATGGCCTCCTTAAGCTAGCTATAGTATTTTACCATAACAATGGAAAAATGGTAAAATAGCTAATCCAGAAGTTTGCACCTCAAGTGCAGTGATACTGCAGAGATCATAACCTTGACTTTCTTTTTTGTTTAATATTATTATTGTTATTATTATTATTAGTATTAGTATTATTAGTATTATTGAATGCACATGGCTTTGGAATAGAAAACTAGTTAAAGGCTATATGCAAATCAAAGGTGGAATTCTAGTAGTAGCCTGGAAAATGGTGCTAACAGTAAGAGGACCCATAGATAGCTGCCGCATTATCTTTCTGGAGAAAGCAAGGACTTGTGGAGCAGCTGTGATATCAACCATTCTTTTGATATTTTGTAAAAATTTAGGTGTTTTCTATCCATACCTTGATAACTTTCTGGGGTTGATATGATAAACAATGAACTAATTTTTGATAGAGGAAATCATAATGCTGAATAACTTTGAGTCTGTGGCATACTGCTCTTTCTCACGTAGCCTGGAGTTGTAGAAAAATTATGTGAAGGAAAAGAGATTTATATTCACTGTCACATTAATGACTCCTGAGAAGAACATGTTTTTTTCTTTTATCGTGAAATTATTTCCTGCTAGCCTGCAAGTTTGGTTATACAGGAGCATGCTTTGCCATTAGTATAAGTACAAGAACAACAACAGAAGGAAGAAAGAAAAGAGAGCTGGATAAAAGAATTTCTCCTGATCACTTTTTGTCCTTCTACCATAATTCAGCAAGGTAAGCAATCAATGATAGTATTAGGAGGAGTGACTGAGATAGACCTCTAGGGAGAAATTTATTCCCTCTCTAAAATGCAAATAAGGAAGGCTATGCCACCAGAACTCTTAGAGCATCTCTTGTGATTAAAGTCAATTAGGATTACAATACAATCCAGGAAGATTAATAAAACCATTCTTTTAAAAGATGAAGGTATAGGTCCTGCTTACACAAAAATAGTCAAACCAGCTGAGATGTCTCCTAAGGATGGATGAAATACAGAAAATAGTTGTGAATACCAGCTAAGGACACCTGACAAATTGGAAAAGTGACTTTTATAACTGACATGACTGTTTCTGTTCTATTTACTAAGAACACACATTGCATATATGCATGCTTTTAAAGCATATATTTGTATATTTTTCCTATTTCTCTTTAAAAATGTATCATTATAACTTCTGAATATTACTGGTTGTGTAGCAAATATATATATATGTATATATATACACACATATATGATAAACTCAGCAAGTGACTTTAAAATTCTTTTCTTATTGCTGTTGCTATAAAGTTAGAATATTAAACACTTTCTTCAGTGTTATGAAGGAATATTAATTATAATTATTGAATGTTTATAAAGTTCCTTCCAGCTAGATAGAGTAATATTCTCAGTAGTATTTTCTTATAAGTTTAATAGATGTGTATATAAATGAAACTAATGGAAATATTATTTACCACTGTCAAAGAGTAAAATTCTCCTAACGCAGTCAGAATGGCTGAGAACAAAAAGTCAGATGACAACAGATGCTAGCAAGGATGTGGAGAAAGAGGAATACTCCTCCATTGTTGGTGGGAATGAAATCTGGTAAAACTACTTAGCAAATCAGTCTGGTGGTTCCTCAGAAAATTGGGCATGATACTACCTGAGGACCCAGCTATACCACTTCTGGGCATATACCCAGGGGATGCTCCAGCATATAACAATACACATGCTCCACTATATTCATAGCAGCTTTATTTAGTGTAGTCAGAGGCTGGAAAGAACCCAGATGTCCTTCAACAGAGGAATGGATACAGAAAATGTGGTACATTTACACAATGGAATATTACTCAATATTAAAAACAATGACTTCATGAAATTTTTAGGCAAATGGATGGAACTAGAAAATATCATACTGAGTATAGTAATTCAATCACAAAAGAACACATAATGTATGCACACACTGATAAGTGGGTAGTAGCCCAAAAGCTCGGAATACCCAAGAAACAATTCACAGATCACATGAAGCTCAAGAAGAAAGATCAAAGTGCTGATGCTTCAGACAAATACAGAGCCTTACAAATACAGAGGCTGATGCTCACAGCCAACCACTGAACTGGGAACAGCATACTCAATGGAGAACTTAGGGAAAGCACTGAAGTAACTTGAAGGGGTTTGCAACCCCATAAGAAGAACACAATATCAACCAACACGAATGCCCAGAGCTCCCAGGGGCTAAACCATCATCCCAAGAGAACACAGGGATGGACCTATGGATCCATCTGCATATGTAACAGAGAATGGCCTTGTTGGACATCAATGAGAATAGAGGTCCTTGGTCCTGTGAAAGCTTGATGTCCCAGTGTAGGGAAATGCCAGGGCAGGTAGATAGGTGGGTGCGGGATCACTCCCATGGAGACAGGGGATAGCATTTAATATGTAAATAAAAATGAAATTAAAAAAATAAAATAAAAACAAGGATTGAATAAATGAAAAGAAGACAAGTAGAAATACATACAGTATGTAATATTGCTTAATTTAGTAATATTCAAATTGAATGATTTTTTTCATACTTATAAAATTTTATACTCACCTTTGCTAAATCATACTTATAGGTCAAAATAGTCTAGCACTGAACCTGGAGTTACTAAATTTGAACCAATATAAAATAATGGAATAACCTATTTCTGGAATAGGTGATGGAATCTTAAGATTATGAAAAGAATGCAATTGGAAGAAGGCTTCTCTGACTCCGGTTTTGAATATAGTCCATGTTCTTACCTTCTGCAATTTCAACAGCCTAGTGTCATAAAAGAAGGGATTCTAAATTGAACATTTCTCTGTAGCTTTTTATTTTCCAAACCTACTTTATATAGTATTCTTGAACATGTCAACCTTCCTTCTTACCCGGCAACTAAAGGTTGGGGAGAAAGAAGGTTAAGATGAAAAGAAGTGTGTGGATTTATTTAGAAGTGGTTCTTTCGGGTGATTCCACTTTTTATTCTCAGGATAGCAGGCAGTCCAGTCAAATAACAAACACCAAACATGAATAGAAGTGGAAAACATCAGATGGAATGAGTTCTTTGGTGCTTTTCTCTCTCTGATGTGAAGACCATGGAGGACCAGTGACATCAGTGAAGACCAGTGAAGAAGTTTAACCAGCTAAGCATTTTATGGCCAGCAAAGGCTAATGAACATCAGAGAAGACAAATCAGCAAAGACCAATCAAAGCCACAAAAAAAAAAAAAAAACCAATGAAAACCAGCTTGTTTCAAGTAATCATTATAAGTCCATGACTTTGCTTCAAGTTCCTTCTTCAATTCCTGCTTTACCTATCCCCAGTTATGGACTATAACCTCAAACCTGAAATAAATTATTTTCTTTCTTTAATTATTTTGACAATATTATTTGTCAAAGCAATAGAAATAAAATATTAAAATATCATAAAACATTGAGATAAAGCAATGGTCACAAATCATTACCCGGTCTAAGAGTTAGTGCAAACTAATGGATAAACTTTGTTCTATGTTTTTACATATCTATTTTGATATGCTGACAAAAGAATAAAGTGTAATGAAATTAACTTAAGAAACTTATTTTGTGGTTTCAGATATTATACTGATTGAGTCTTAGCTGAATAATTCTTAACTGTTTTATTAAAAAAAAAATCCGACATTAAACTGGAAACAAAAGAATGCTAAGATTGGGAGAAAAATTCTGCCCTAGAGAAAGCATTCAAATTGGTTATTAAATATCAAACCGTGAGCTCTGAAAACATGTAAATACAGGCTAAACAGGATCAACTTTGATATATATATATATATATATATACATATATATGTATATATATTGTTTACATATAAACATATATATTTAAATGTATAAAAAGTTAAAAAGTTAAAAAATCCAGGGCTCCAACTGCATATGTAACAGAGAATAGCCTTGTTGGGGCATCAGGGGAAGGGGAAGCCCTTGGTCTTACAAAAGTTGAACCCCCCGTGCAGGGAAATATGGGAGGGCAATAAGGGGGATGTATAGGAGGAATACCCATATGGGGGATAAGGAGGGTAGGGAATGGGGGCTTATGGACAGGAAACCGGTGAGGGGAATAACCTTTGAAATGTAAGCAAAGAAATGTATCAAATAAAATATTTTTAAAAATGTGTGTGCTTATTTGTGTAACAGTGAAAGAAAAACAAAGACAAGTATGTGAAAAAGATTAAGAAGACTATGTAGAAGGGCTTGGAAGAGGAGAAGAAAAGGTTAATGATATAATTATATTAAAATCTCAAAAGTTATAAAATTTTAATTTAAAAACTGATAGTAAAAATAATGGTAGTATTTTTGTAAACTGACATTTTGATCAAATGCTATTTTTACAGATGGGATTCTGGCATGACTATCCTCTAAGGGGTCCTACAGCAGCTGACTGAGATAGTCACAAATACTTACATCCAACTTTTGGAGTGAAGTCAAGGACCCCTATGGTTGAATTAGGGACAGGATTGAAGAAACTGAAGAGAACAAACCCATAGGAAGAGCAGCAGTCTCAACTAACCCAGACCCCAGGGATCTCTTAGAGATTAAGCCACAAGTCAGTCAGCATACAAGGGCTAGTATATAGCAAATATATAGCAGAGGTCTGCCTGGTCTGGCCTCAGTGGGAGAAGATGTGCTTAATTCTCATAGGGGGTGGAACACCCTTTTGGAGCCAAGGGAGAGGAGTTAAGGGATGAGGAACTGTGGGAGTAGATACCAGGAGGTGTGGAGCATGGGAGGGAATGGATAGAATGAAAAATATAAAATAAAATAAAATCATTTTTAAAAAAGTAAAGTGGCAATTTTGTGATACATTTTATTTTTAATGTATTTATAAGCAAATATTTAAAATGCATTATATTTAAATGGATATATATTTAAAGATGTTTCATAAACCTATTGTTATACTGTATAATTCAATAATAAAGTGATTAGAAAACATTAATGTTACATTAATAAAGAAGATATGTAAAGTGAATCTTTTGTATTATTCATGTTAATTGTTTATTTTCAGGATAAAGGGTAAAATAACACAATACTAACTCAAATATCCTTTGGTCAATGTCTTTAACAATGTGTTATTATTTAATATCTTAAATTAATTAAACAATTAAACATACATTATTATATCCTTTATTAGTTTGTTTCTGTTTTATATATGTTTCTGAAAAGCATATGTTAGAAATTTCACAAACCTCTCCAACACATTTTAAGTGTTTTTATGTGGAGAACAAATGAAAGTGTTTAGGGCATGAAGATACTTTAATATTAAATGATTAATATTAGTTTTAAAATATCTAGTACTTTTCTCCACCATGTCTCTCTTATGTTACAATTAGGCAAACATGACCTCTCTAACTCAGTCTTCAAACATGGATAGAGTAGCTTACAGAAATATGAGTAAATATCCTTTTATTATTCCTTAATTAATTAGTTTGTAGAATTGTGTCTCACGAACACAAATAAGATACAGAAAGAAAATAATACACAAAGATTTTTCTTTAATAAAAATTCAATTGAAATAACAGTGATAAAAATTTGGCTTTTAAAAGCTAAAATGAATGACAAAAATTGTAGATCAGTTTGACATGTGCAGTTTGGCTAAGCCAAAGATTTGTTTGGTTAGTTGGTAGAGGTTTCAATGTTTCTCCTACAATCTTTTGTTTTGTGAAATGGGGCTTCATCAGTAAGAGTAATAAATTTAAGAATAATCAATAATGAAAAACCCATAGCTCTAAAGTCATTGCACTTTCTGAAATGATTGATAGAATGGCCTGGTTTTTAAACTAACCTGTCCAAATTTGGTGCGTGATAAATAGGATCAACATCAATATATTTGAAATAAAAAATGTAAATTCCTTCACAAAAGCTTATGGTCTGACATAAACACCGTATTGTAAAGCAGATCAGCATTTTATATTCCTTAACGCTGAAAGTTCATTGAAGCAAACTTGAAGCACAAAGAGAATAATAGTATTTTTCAGTCATATTCAATTTAAAAAGATTTTGATCAAAAAGCTAGCTGAGAGCAACAAATCAGTCACTACTCACTAAGTTTATCAAATACTTTGTTTTGTGGTTGGCCACTGAAGCACAAAGGTGCTTGTGTTGCCAAGAAGACCAAAGAAAAGTAATTAAATGATCAAAGTATGTATGATACTGTACTGCTTCAAGCAAACTATGATATTAAATTTGCCCAAATAACCATAGTCTTAGTCAATTCATAATAAAACCATGGATATTTATTAGTTACATGATAAGATGCTGTTATCAACAAATGACTACCATTTTAATAATCAGTTATTATTTTGAATAGTTATCGCTTAATTCATCTTTATTTTAATAAACTGAAAATAAATAGTACTGTTATTATATTAAGTATAATTGAGAAAAAGATTACCTTTAAAAATTACATTAAAGACTGATCTTGATGTATGTTGAATTTAGGGGTGTTTTCACTCTCTTACATATTTGTGAATTAGATTCAACAGTGTTTCCATAGTTGCTCTGTGTATAAAACCAAACCTGCAGAAAGAGGTCATTAAACATCTTTATGTTCAGATACTGAGCCTTCGCAAGGTTGACTAACTCAGATCTGCTACACTTAATTATGGATTTCATGTGGATCACAAGTTCTACATAAGGTTACAACGATTAGCATCTTTGTGAACCTTGAAACCAACTCTACTGGATTCCTGTCAGAAAACCTTCAGAAGTCAGCCATCTGAGTTCTGATCTGCTGTAACAGATGAAGAGTTAAGTGACCTTAATAACCTGTTCTGTGCCCCTTCCTAAGGGATACTCTATAGGCTGTGGCTGTGTTAGACTTCCTGGAACAAGTCGCTGTCAGAAATGATGTGTTTGGACCAACTGTGTGTAGATTATGATTTATAATTTAGGTTTTTAGTTGTATGAAGTAACTATGGATTTAATTCAACCAAACTTGAGTCCACCAAATGGGAAGCAGGTGGAGGATTTAGTCTTGTTTCTTTCAATACTTTTTCATTCAGATAGTGCTTGTTCGGTTCCACATTAAGCCCTCGCTTGATTTGCAGTAAGATCTTTGAGGGCATATTGTCTGAAAGAATCGTTGGAATTGTGAAATGCCCTATGAATTTGCCAATTCTTAGAAGGAACCAGATAGTCTTTGATATATGTAAAGGAAAGCAGACTCTCTCCACTCCACTCCAGGTACAGCTCAAACCTCCTAATCAGGTCTAAATTGAACTGCTGTGGACAGAGTGTGGTGTCTGCTCAGATAGAAAGGGTTTCACTGACCTGGCTTTTAACAGTTCAAACCAACAGGAGCAAAACACCAAGTTGCGAATTTTGCATGGCATCTGATAAATCCTTATGTGTGCCCCAAATTTGAAGGTTATGGGCTATTTTGTAGATCCACTCACTGTTTAGCCAGCTCTTGTCATTCACCTTGGGTGTATGGTTGTGGTATTCACTTGGAGAGGCAGGGGAATAGTCAGTAATAGCACTTCTGTTGTTAGTAATTACAATTTAATTATCTAGCAGTACTTGGCTCTTAGAAGAAGTTACTGTTAAATTTCTTTTCACCTAGTGAAATAGTCTGCCAGTTACCTACTTTCATGTCACTACAAATAGTTCACTACACCTACTCTACACTAACATATGACTATGTGATACAATGGCAGTGCCTAGGTAATTGAACTGCTATGAATCCCTTTACCAAACACAGTTCAGAGTTGCTCATTACTGACAGGAGTGGAACAAGTAATGAGAAGTTTTCCCAGCTTGAGAGCATGTCTTGCAGATTATTGGACTAGTGCAGCAGTGTGGGAAGCAGGAAGTGTAGGCCAGTGTCTCATGACCAGACTGTATGCCACGTCTGGGCAATAATGTTGGCATGATCTGAGCCAGCCACGGGGAGGTTGGGCGATTAGAAGCTTGAGATTCTTAGTTATACTGAAGGCTTAATTTGGGCACCAGAAGCCTTAACAAGTAACCTTACACCATGAGCCCCAAACTTCCCTTAAAGTATGCTTTACCCCAGCCTCACACACATGCACAAATTCTGCTCGGAGTTCTGGTTTTAGAAGTGAACATAGACATGATGAGGTTCATTTAATGGCATACTGTACTAGAACGCTGAAGACAGCAGCAAGTGTAAATTCCAAGTCTTGTCATAAATTTTTAAGATTGTGAAATTATCAAAATGCATATGAATCAAGTTTTAATATTCTGTCTGGGTGGATGAAGCTGTCCATCGCACCATTTCTTTCTTTGGCTTCTCAGGCATGGTTCCACTAGTCTAAGAACTCTGTAACATTTGACATTGAATAAGCAATAGACCTATGAAAAAGCCCTAACAACCTTCTATACTTCCTAGAGAGTGGTTTGGTGTTTTTATTTCTCTTTGTTTGTTTTGTAAAATAGGATCTCTTTCTGAAGGAAAGATGACCATCTGTTGTTTCAGAACTCTATTTGGTTGAAACATCTGATTAAAGCATGTACACTATGCTTTTCCCTGTTTCATTTTCTGATATTGTTTGCATATTGAATGTATTCAAATATTTTCTGTAAGTTTATGGTTATACTTCTCATTTTTAACAGTATTTTCCCAAGTCCACAGAATCTTCAATCTTAGAATTTTAATTTGGATTGCGCTTTCTTTCATCTCACTTATGCAAAGAAAAGTCAGTCCATACTACTAGTTCACAAAAAAATTCTTACTTAACTTCTGGAGTATTTTTAAGGTTTAGATATTGTTGTGAGTCCAGCAATGACTCAATTTCCTTACTTTCTTGTATGAAATACATATTTGTTAATGTTTCAGTATTTTTTATTAAAATGAATGTTCGGGTTTTTAATCTATCAGAATTTTTTTTTTCTTATTTGTTTGTTGTTGGTTGCTTCTTTCTTTCCTTTTTTTTTTTTTTTTTTTTTTTTGAAAGGATCTCAATATTCATTTGTGGCCATAGTGGAACTTACTATGAAGACGTAGGTGACCTTGAGCAAACAGAGCTATTCCTGCTTCCTATGTCCACATTAAGTGTTTTGATTAATGGCATGTGCTACACATCTGGCAAAAAAGTTAAGTCTTGAAGTTTAAGCAGTTTTGTGTGTTTGTGTGTGTGTGTGTGTGTGTGTGTGTGTGTGTATTCTCAACTCTATTTGATTGATTATTTCAATAATCTTGGGATGAATAATACATGTTTCCATCACTATAACATTATAAGTCATTTAAAGATTTCTTTATTTATATGTTATTTACGATTAAAATTTATAGTTTAAAATATCTGGAGTTTTTAAAAATATCTCAGAAATTTGATGACAATTGAATTTATATATTGATATAGAAAAATAACATTTTAATAGATGGTCTCCTGAATCTAGTATTATCCTTTAATTTTTCTACTTTGAAATCTGTTTGTCACCATCGCACATAGCTATTCTTTATTAAATTTACCTTGTAAAATTATAAATGGCAACTCTATCTTGATGAAAGTACAAAGAGTGTTACGTGTTTGGCATATGATTCAATTTCTGTGATTTTTTTTTTTTGGTTCTTTTTTTCGGAGCTGGGGACCGAACCCAGGGCCTTGCGCTTCCTAGGCAAGCGCTCTACCACTGAGCTAAATCCCCAACCCCTCTGTGATATTTTTATTTGTATAAAGTTTTTGAAAATGTTTATCACATTTATTTTAGCATACACCCAAATATCTTTATTTAATGGAAATACAGCTTTGCCACATCCCCCTTTATGTTTCCTTCCTCTAATACTTCCCATACCCTCCCTTACCCCAACCAATGCCAGGTTTCACTCTGTTCCACTAAAACTCATGGCCTCTTTTTCCTTATTATATATAATCATTTTTCCTGGTCCAGGGTAATTGCAATTTTTGTACAATTCTTCAGTTTCATGATAGTCCCTAAATTTTAGGTACAGAAGTTATGTTGTGGATATCTGTGTTGACACGAGACATCCATAATAAGTTGATTTTTGTCTTATGACCACTTGTGGTTTTCTTTAGTAGTCTCCATCTGAAGCACATTTTTATTTCTCTATGAAGGTTGAGAGTTGATCTTTCCTCTGGATATGATGGTATATTTTAGAATTCAGTGAGAATTTATGCCAGACTAGAAAATTTTGGTACTATACTGTCCTGTAAAATCCATGATCTCACAAGCCCAGGTAGTTGACTATGTTTCAAGTGTAAGGCATGATTCCCCATCAGCTGATTGGAGTTTCAGTTCAATTAGATAGGAGTTTGCTACCAAGATATGAGTGTCACTATTGTACTTTCAAAAATATTTGGCCATGCAGGCATTTGTAGTTCAAAGGTACAGTGATTAAATTAAAATTGACCTGAAGACTAATATATTTTAATACTTGCTTCCATTAGGTTTAAGAGTTTGGGAAGAGATGGAGCAAAGTGGGGAAGAGATGGAGCAAAGCACTTTGCTGACTGAGATGAAAATTTCAAATAGATGTCTTGGGGCACTGCAGTGCCGAATCTAGTGTGGGGAAAAAGAAACCATTTTATTATAATTTTACCACAACAACTGTGTGTCTAATACTATAATTCTTATGTCTAAGTTAACACTGAAGTTTTTGAACACATAAACACAGTTAATATTTTATCTTCTGTCTTTGAACCTATAGTATATCATTCTTTCTTTTTATGATGTTTATTTAATGATTTATAACATAAAGGAATGTATTCTTAAATTGCAAATCTGTTCCAATATCTGCTTTCTATCTCAACATAAATTAACTCATGAAAAGTGAAGACAGCAGCGTTGTAATTGAAATATTCATGTCACAGAGAGCTCTAATTTCCCCCGTCAATAAAGGCTCAATAATTACAAGGATAAATTTAGGAATTCTTATGGAATCATCATTAGGAATCACAAAATCATCATTTTGTCTATATAGCATCACTATAAGAAAGTACATCTTCAACGATCGGCAGAAAATCTGCCCAACAGTGTGGGATAATATCCAGGGAATATAATATTTATTTCACAATGACTAGAAAAGCATATCAATAGAAGGAATCAATTGCTGGAGTCCTTATCTGATGCGTTCAGTAACCAAGAACAGAGATGTGAAGTCGGTGAAAAGAAGGATTCTGACCACTTGTCTGTCATTCAAGCAAGTGGCCCCAAACAACTCAAGCAGTCTTTGTTTATACAGAATTTCAGAATATTCAAACACATTCAGTTTCAGATTATCCTTTAATCATTATCCAAGAATGTCAACAAGTACCTATTAAATTCATTTTAAGATCACTTATTTCCTTGTAGTCAGTGATTAATATTTTCCATATCTAACCAATATAATATTACAATCCAAATGATTATGTCTAAGCTATGCCATACCTAAATATTGCCACTCAAATGATTTAAATACTGTATTGCAATCCAAATGATTATATCTAGCCAGGCAAATCTGATTTGTGCACAGGCTATCAGGAGACAATGCAGTTTCAAAGTAAAAGACAATTAGAATCCAAGCAGACTTTTAACAGAAATATAACCTTTGTATTTTATGACCTACTAATTCAATATGCTCACAATGCATATTTTATGCCAAAATCTGTTTTATTTTACAATATGGACCTACTCTATACAACTTTTCTATAAAACTCAAAAACTAACAATACTTTTCCATCAACTCATCCTGTTTCTTTCTTTTATATAACCTCCTTGCCCAAGGCACAGATGGATTTATCCAACTTCTATTTCTTTCAAGAGCATAGGAAATTTTATTTACTAACTTAGTCTAAGAATGAACTCCTTTGTCTGGAGAGCATTTTTAATGTTTATATATTTTTATGTGACGTAGAGTTAATGCTTTTTCCTGCCTCCCTTTAATTCCTCTAATCCTTTCAACTACATTTCTTTTAACTCTTCTCACATTCGTCCTCACTTTCAAGTTGATAGTCTCTTTTCCTTTGTTTCTTATTTGTGTGTGTGTCTGTGTGTGTGTGTGTGTGTCCGCACGCATTATACTGATGATCAAACCCAAACTCCATTTCTGCTATTGGTGTGTATATTCTTTCAAGATTGACCACACTTCATTGGAAAAGGATAAATTTCCCTCTTTAAGTAATCGATAGTAATCTCAAGCTCTAGATGTAGAGGAGAAGTCCAGCCATTTAAAATTTCTAGTATTTTTCATTAGATTCTCCATGAAAGAGTAGGTTTGGTTTTTTGTTTGTTTGTTTGTTTGTTTGTCTTTTGTTTTCTTGTTTTGTGTTGTTGTTGTTTTTATTTTCCTTCAGCCATTTCTAAGAGAGTCTGTTACACAAGATATATTTTAGTATTCTGGTTCTTGTAATCTTTTGATCCCCTCTTTCACCATGAACTGTTAATTGCTCCTGTATTTTTCTTGATCAATGACTCTCTGCATTGTTTCCATTTATAAGTTTTTGTCGTGGTAAAGAGAGACTATTCTGATGTGAGATGGTAGCTAACTTTATCAATGGGCATAAGGATATTTAGAATAATGTGAGCAATGAAATAATGAAATGCTGTCTTCAACTCCAGGGAAAGGAAGGTCAATTTATAAGGAGAAAAGAGAGGAGGAATAAATAATATCAAAGCTATTTGATAGAACTTCAATAAGTCATATCATATATATTTACCAAAATAATACACAAATGGAGACTCATAGATGTGTCTTTGTATAAATGAATGTTTAAAAATGGATGCTAAATGACTTGAGCAGTCAATTCTTCCCACAAAATCCGTAGACTAACCAAAACCCTACAGCCATGCACAAGAAATCTTGATCTGGATCTGAATAAAAGTTTCTTTCCTGTGGAGTTAGGCTTCTATAGTTTCAGAAAATACTATGTAATCTGTGAATAGAAAGAAGCAATTAAACAATCCTACCCAGGTTTAACTCCTTTGAACAACACAGCTAGGTATATATGTAAAGGTTTAATGAGCAGCACATGTCTGTGATAACACACAGAAAAAGGAGATATAGGGCTAAAAACATAGCCATTTTCCTGGATCTAATGAAGTTACGGACCTTAAAAAAGATTATCTACTATTACCACTCTACTACACCAGCATAAATCTTTATTACATTACAATTATTTAAAACAGAGTAAGACACAAAGATGTTGGGAGTTGTTCTCCCAAAGACAGACACATTTTTAAAACTTTGCTCTGCTTGAGCACATGTTTATTTTGTTTCTTGGTATACACACACACACACACACACACACACACACACACACACACAACACACACAACACACACACAACACACACAACACACGCACACAACACATGCACACACACACAACACACCCACACCACACACACACAACACACACACACATATATATCAGAATATATATATATTTAGAAACTATAGAAGCTAGACTCCATAGGAAAGAAACTTTTATATAGATCCAGATCAAGACTTAAAAGATTTAAAGATTTCTTGTGCATGACTGTGGGGTTTTGTTTAGTCTATGGATGTTGTGGGAAGAATTGTGTGCTCAAGTGGTTTAACATTCATTTTTAAACTTTCGTTTACACAGAGACACATCCCTGAGTCTGTATTTGTGTATTATTTGGTAAATATATATAACATGACTTATTGAAGTTCTATCAAACAACTTGGAGATATTTATATATATATATATATATATATGCCTAGTCATGTCATATCTAAAATGGAAATTTTAATATTAAAATTATGCTCTATAGTCTTTTAATGTGCTAAAGAATTGAAAATAGAGACAGTGGTTTTTATTAATTTTAAGAAGGAAAAGTTGTTTAATGATAAAAGACATAATTAAGAGCAAATATGTTGCAGTCAAAATGACTAGCAACCTATAGAAATCAATATTGGTCCACACTAACAAAACTTAAACTTTCCATTTTGCAGTAATAAACTAGTTCTAGATTTAATTGTTGTTTGTTTCACTTGAATATTTGAATGTATATGTATAAGAGAATTCTATCTCATCAGATGTAGCTGTTTTACATAGGCACACATAAATGTCTCAAGGGAATAAATAATGTGACTAGGAAAAATGACTCTAGTAGGATAAATTTCTGCTAATCAGGAATACTATGCCATTGTAAAGACAAATTTTCTCCAAAACACTGCAGTATATTCTATCTAAAAAGGAAAAAAATTGAGTTGAATAAGAATATAGTCACCACTCATTTTTACTCCATTGAATTTTGGAATTGATTTATGGCAATCGGAGCAATTGGCCAATTTTAAGGGAAATTATTTCAAACAGTGTTCTCTGTAATTTTGAAGTTACTATCATTCCTAGAGGTTACTGCACCATTGATAACTGATATTTTTCTCAGAGACGGTCAATTGGAAATAAACAATTTGAACTTCACTTTATTTCAGTGATGTCAGGAACAATGAGAGAGATATTCATCTCCTTGGCAGGCTCCATAGAAACATGCTTTTAGGAAATACTGGTTTTATATCTGCACTGCATAATGGTAATATGTACTCAAGAATAATCTGTTTGGAAGACTATTGTATTATAATCTCAATCCTCTGGAGAGTTATTTAATCAAAATAGCTCTACTTAAGTTCCCCACAAGAGAAGATATATAAAAGAAAAAGTCAAAAGATCAAGGAGAGACAAAGGGTTGGTAATCACGATACTAAAAGTAATTCAGTGCTTTAGGGCATGGTAATTTTTTTCTTAAACACAAGGTGAAAAAAATCTCAGAGAAGTCAGGAATATCAGAGCTACAACTGAGATGTCGATGAATGACAAAGTAAATTCTCAAACTCATGAACAACTAAACACCTAGGTTAAATGTGTTAAATCAAAATGCAAATCCTAATCACACTGTTTTCCTTAATAATCAGTGTTACTGAAACCCTAATTAGTAGCATTTGAACACTGAAACCCTTGTGGATTGCATTTTTTTGTCTTAACTCTTCTTAAACATATAACTTCATGTAGACTTTCTAGTAATTGTAAATGCTGAAGTGTAGAGATATTCATGATTTCCCACAAGTTAAATAACATAATGTC
The DNA here is from genome assembly GCF_011064425.1 of Rattus rattus. NCBI lineage: Eukaryota > Metazoa > Chordata > Mammalia > Rodentia > Muridae > Rattus > Rattus rattus. The sequence goes on from NC_046164.1 coordinate 46,691,570, forward strand.
CTTGCATAATAAATCAGGTGTAGAGGAATGCATTCTTATCTTACTATGGAAATCTATGGTAATTACCTTATTAATGAGTAGTATGTGTTTAATCAACATGCCTAATTATCTTAAACTTTGATTATTGAGGTTAAAACAATATAGGAAACACTGAATGTTCTAGTGACTTTTATTCCTATTTGGTGTGTGTGTGTGTGTGTGTGTGTGTGTGTGTGTGTGTGTGTAGATGCATTAATATGGTAGCTTTTCTTCCAAACTTTAATCCCAAGTCCTTATTTTGCCAAAACTCATAAATAAAATCAACAGCCTTGTCCTTGATTTTGCTGTTGCTGTTATTGGTATCATGTGTGTCTGTTTTGATATTTCCATATCATTCTAATTTAATATATACAACTATAAAGCTGTAAATATTTCATGATTCATTTCAATGGATGTAAAAACATTTTGTTGGATATCTCTGTCTCCAGATTTATCTATTGTAGATAGATAAGCTTTTGTAAAGCCTAATATTGTAGATAGATTAGACATTGTAATGGATTAGTTTTCTACAGATAGTCAATAGTTTATAATAAAAATATTTTATTTTTGAAAATATAGATATTTGAATATGTATTTCCATGTAATCTTTAATACATAATATTTTTTGCTTGTCTTTACCTAATATGATTGGCAGCTATTCTCTAATATTTTGCTTTACATATAATCAAATACCTACAAGCAAACCCATCAGTCAATAACCACCTCTCTATCATGAGTTAATGCTTTCCTCTCTTCTTCTGACATTGTCCTAGAATAATCCTATGCTCATGGACTCTGTTTTTGTTTATTTGGATTTAGTTTGTGTTTTTTGAGTAGGATCCTGGCTGACATGAACACAAAATACAAACCGGGCTGATCTCAACATTGTTGGCAATACCTCAGTTTCTGTATCTCTGTTCTTTGTATGGTTTGAGTGGCACATAACACCATCATGCTTGTCTACTGATATTTATATTACCAAAGCTCATGGGCTAGACAGACTGCTTTAAGAACCAGGTAATCCTGAGTGAAGTAACCCAATCACAGAAAAACACACATGGTATGCATTCACTGATAAGTGGATATTAGCCCAAAAGCTTGAATTACCCAAGACGAAATGCACAGACCACATGGAACTCAAGAAGGATGACCAAAATGTGGATGCTTCACTCCTTCTTATAAAGGGGAACAAAAATATCTATAGGAGGGAATAGAGAGGCAAAGTTTAGAGTAGAGACTAAAGGAACTGCCATTCAGAGCCTACCCCACATGTGGCTCATATATATACAAGCACCAAAACTAGATAAGATGGATGAAGCTAAAAAATGCATGCTGGCAGGAACTGGATATAGATCGCTCCTGAGAGACACAGACAGATGTCAAATACAGAGGCAAATGCTAGCAGCATGCCACTGAATTGAGAATGGAAACTTCGTTGGAGGAATTAGTGAAAGGACTGAAAGAGCTGATGGAGTTTGCAACCCCATAAGAACAACAATGCCAACCAACCAGAGCTCCCAGGAACTAAACCACTACCCAAAGACTATACATGGACTGACCCATGGCTGCAACTGGGTATGTAGCAGAGAATAGCCTTGCTGGGCACCAGTGCAGGAAGCCCTTGGTCCTGACAAAAGTTGAAGCCCAGTGTAGGTATTGTCGGGTAGGGTAGGGGAATGGATTGGGTGGGGAATGCCTATAAAATGAGAGGGGAGGGTTAGGGGAGCTGATGGACAGAAAACCGAAAGGGAGTAACATTTGAAATGTAAAAATGAAATACCCAATTTAAAAAAAAAAATGGAAAGAAAAGAAAAGAAGGAAGGAAGGAAGGAAGGAAAGAAAGAAAGAAAGAAAGAAAGAAAGAAAGAAAGAAAGAAAGAAAGAAAGAAAGAAAGAAAGAGAGAAAGAAAGAGCAAGCCAGGTAATAAAAAGGGACTCTACGTCTGACATACAGTATAGAAGGTGAGGAAGATATAAGACTGAATTTGTATTCAGACCTCCATGTTCATATTGAAGTACACACACACACACACACACACACACACACACACACACACACACACACTTCTGAGACATGAATGTGCATAACCTAAAGTATACATTTTATGCCTTATACAACATACATGCATAAACATCATACACACATAAGTTTAAAAAATAAGCTTCATGAAAAATGATTTTGGAAGAAAGCAAAATTTCCCTTTCCAGGAAGACCATATTACAACCAATATTAATAAATATATTGTCATTTTAAAGGAAAAGGTAGGCAAATATATTTAGTATTCTATAATAAAAATGGGAAGATTCTTTTTAAACTATTTCAATCAATTTGATAAAGTCTATTTTGTTTGTAAAAAAAAAATGGGAAGATTCCCTAATTTTTGATGCGTATTAGCTGTATGTCTAATGTTCTCCACATTCTTCAGCTTTTACTGCATTACTTTAGTGAAATTTGAAGAGACAGTCTTACCTGGGTCCACTATGCTTATCTATTTGAGATTTACATAAAGCTGTATATTAAAAGAATTAAGTTGTCTAATTCTGTTTAATTCAGTTGTCTTTTTTCTGTATAAAAAGCTGATCTCCCTGGTAGAGACAGTTAAGTTCCTTAAATATTTCAATTCCTTCTGAAAATCAACTCAACACACTGTAATTTTGACACAGAACATGGGAACACCTGTCCAAAGGCTATAGTAGATTCAGGATGTGAAGAATCAGAATCTAAAACTTAGTGGGAGGACTGACAGTATCACTAGAAGCATGCGTAATGGAACTCTTGGCCTCTTCTCTACCATGGTGTTTCATTGGTGATTGTCCTCTTCGGGATGTCCCTGTTAGACTGTAATTATTAATTACTTCTGTATTTTTTCTACTGGTTATCTTCTCAGCATTCTATGGCTGGCTAAAAAAAATATGGTGAGATTTTTTTTTTACTAATGCATAAAATGTATGAAGTTATTTAAATCATAGAAGTGGATGCTGCTGACTTTTTTCAATTGAAAAGAGACCCTTTCTTTAGGGTGGCTCCGTGGCTCAATGAATACCACATTAGACTATACGAAAATATAGTCTTCTTTCATATAATACATCTTTTTAAAAAATAGATTTATGCATTTATATCCCCAAAACTGCCCCCTCTCAATAGCCCTTCCCAGGGATTTTTGCCAGCACTCCTCCTTTTTTCTCTGAGATAATCCTCCCATATCTTCTCACCCTGCTGCATCAAGTATCTGACAGATTAGATACATCCTCCCCACAGAGGCCAGTTAGGTCAGCCCTCCTGGGACCTCAGACCAACCAATGTTCTTTGGTTAGTAGCTCAGCCTGTGTGAGTTCCCAGGCATTCAGGTTAGTTGAAGTTGTTGGTCTTCCAGTGTCTAACTCTTCAAGAGGGGATCCCACATCTATAACCAATATATGGCTGTGGATTTCCCCATCTGTTTCAAGTTAGCTGCTGGGTAGAGCCTTTCAGAAGTCAGCCGTGCTTGGCTCCTCTCTGCAAGATCAACATAGCGTCACTAATAGTCGGGAATTTGTGCCTTCCCACGGGATTGGTCTTAAGTAGGATCTGTTACTAGTCAGCCCTTCCTTAAGTCTCTGTTCCATCTTTTGCCCTGCATTAATTTTTTTAGATAGGACCAAGTTAGTGTTGAAAATGTTGTAGGTAGGTTGGTGAACCAGCCTTCACTGGAGGTTCTGGCTGGCTACTGTCGGTGATTCCATATCTCTACTGTTAGGGATTTTGGCGAAGGTCAGCAACATTGACTCCTAGGAGCCTTCCACCCTCCCAGGTCCCTGGGAGTTCCTAGAGATTCCTCCCAACCTCCACTTCCCTGCAGCTGCACATTTCCATTTATTCTCCTGGACTTTTGGGCCTTCTTCAACATAAAACAAGATACACTAAACCTAATACAAGAGGAAGTGGGAAATAGCCTTGAATGCATTGCCACAGAAGAAAATTTCCTGAACAGAACTCTAGTGGCTCAGGCTGTAAGCTCAACAATTGAAAAAACTGGGGCCCTATAAAACTGAAAATCTTCTGCAAGGCATAGGACACTGTCAATAGGACAAAACAACAGCTTGTGGATAGAGAAATATGTTCAACAACCCAACATTCCAACAAAAGGTTAATATCCAACATATATAAATAACTCAAGAAGTTAGACTCCAAAAAAACAAATAACCCTCTGCTTCTCCTACCCTCTTCCCTAAACCAAACTACCATTAATTTTCTTTTCAGAGAAGAGCAAGCGTTCAAGAGATGACAACCAAGTATGACAAAATGGGATCCAATAGGCAAAAATACTCATAAATAAATTGAGAAAGAATAACATAAAGGAATTCTAAATTTAATAACTCAGTAAATTATACATGACAAATTAAATGTATTAGTAGTTAGAATTCTAAAAATGTGAAATTCAAGTTAGTTTTCAATTTCAGGAGATGAATATATAAAAACATTTTTACTAAGTAGAGAATTTAAATACTTCTTTGTATGAAGTAAAAGGAAGCTAGCTTTAAAAGAAGCTGAACATCCCATGTCACACATTAATAAAATACAGAAAGGAGGTAAGGTAAATTAGAAATGGACAACTTATACCAAGATAGTAAATTCATATATATATATATATGAATATATATATATGAATATATGTGATATATAGACAAACATATACACACACATACACACACACACACACACACACACACGGGTGGGAGAGAGAGAGAGAGAGAGAGAGAGAGAGAGAGAGAGAGAGAGAGGCCTACGACTTTCCCTCTGCACTCCCCTCTTTCACATTACTATCCTGCCTTATTTGAAGAATCGTATTTCATTTCCCAAATCCTTCTATCTGATTTGAGTTAGTGTTGTCTTGCTTCTGTTGATAACATATAAAAGAAATTGCAATAATTCATTTCAAAGCTATATGCCAAGAACTTTAATGATTCCTACTTGCCATTTTTTTCTCTCTTTAACTTACTCTTAAAGCAAACCTAGATTAGTTGCTGGAGAATGAAATAGGACAGGGAGCTAAGGTCAGCAATGCAGGTAAGACCTCTCATGAAGATGAGACAAGCAAAGATCGAGCCATCCTGTAGCCTGCTGGCAATCCCATATGAACAAACAATTGTTGATCTGTCAAGTGAGACCAGATGTCCCCAAAACACTCAGAGACTGGAAAGAACTTACTATTTTAATTATATTTGCTGTTGCAACAGGAATAGAAAATTTCCCCTATTGACTCATGTGTTCAAATGCTTGGTTCTTAAAGAGTGGCATAATTAAGAGATGTGACTTTGTTGGAATAGGTGGGGTATTGTTGATGGAAATATGTCACTGTGGGACTACACTTTGGGCTCTCGTATGTGCAGGCTACACCAGTTGTGACTCTGATTTTCCATCTGTTTTCTGTTGATCAAGATATAGAACTCTTAGCTCCTTCTCCAGTACAGTGTCTATCTGCGTGCTGTCATGCTTCCTCCTATGATGATAATGGACTGGACTTCTGAAACTGCAATTCAACCTAAACGAGAAAAGAAGAGTTCCTATAGTCATGATGAGACTTCACTGCAATAGAAACCCTAACTAGAACATGTACTTTGCAGCTTGGGTTTACAAAAAAGTATTTTACTAATAGATAATGGTTGAAGAAGACTTCAAATTAGTACACAATGAACTCAATATAATAGATTTTATAAAGTTCAGTCTGTATTCATGGATGAAAATATCTCTATAATATACAATAGCATGAATAATCTCTATTATCAGAAGTCACTGAAAAGTCATTCATACCTACACAATTTTAATATGTACATACTGCCAATAAGCTCTTAGTTTGCTATCTCAATCACCTCTGTTAGCTTGTATATTGATTATACTCATAATGTGCTGTATTATATTTTTCAGAGCCTGAATCTATTTTGTTGATTCAAGGGTGACTAAAAATGCTATGTCCCATTGTACATCTTATACTCTGAACTCTCTGAACTCCCCATCTATGATGTCAGAACAGTTGTCATTTTTCTGTGCTTGTTTTGTAGCATGTTGTTCATCCTGCTATTCATTTCTTTCATGTATGTAGTATAAAATTACAGATCATTTGTAAAACACAGACTTTTACTAGCTGACTTTAAAGAGGGAACTTTAATGAATAATAAATTGAATAGTAAATAGACACAAATGTATGACAGTCTCTCTTTAGAAATTAAGAGATGGTTCATGGGAAAGCAAAATGGAAATACTTAGTGCAATGCTTAATGTCCCTAAGAAAGAAGGTCAAAATAGGAGGTTAAGTGGAAGGCTCATCATACATACATTATTTATGGGAAGATTCTTTGCAGATTTTGCTGAAAAGACAACATACCATCAACTGTCTCCAAGAAAAGCAAATGGAGAATTGAGAGTCCAGCTTCAATAATACTGAAAGCGGCAGGTGACATGTATCAAGTTGGAACTCCAGATGCTGGTTCTGTGAATGATGCAAAAGGTTTTACTCTCTAAATATGGATTATGTCTCTCATATACTACTGTTATTTAAATTTGGTTTTTGTGGTACAGTAACCACAACCAGCAGAAAATAATTATGTTTCACTTCTTCGACAGATATTTGAAACTTGGTATTACATTTTAATATTTGCTGGAACCTTGTTACTTCACGTAAATTATGTGACTATAGCTCCCTCTGATTTACTCTTCATTCAATGTAAAAGTAATGATAAAAAACTAACACTTATAAGGTGGATACAAAGATAGTAGTAGTGACTCTATTACATAAAGCTAAATATTATTTTTGGGTGAATACTATTGATGTTGCTCATTGTTTATTTTCTAATGTATCTAGTTAGAAAGAAGTATTTTCTTAACTATTCTAATTAAAAAATTTGTTCTTTAATGTAATATCATCAATGAATTTTTATTTTTATTTGTTCACTTTATTTGATTTAAAGTGTTCCTCTACTTTTAGCATTATCACTAAAGAATAAAAATAATTAATATGAAGTATATCCTTTTCCTCTTCATCCTTAGATGTCATTGAAAGTATGGCAGGAAAACACAGCCTTTCAACAGGATATCTTCAAACAAAAATTGTTCTTTGGCTACAGTGAAATAAAGCTAAAATATGTTTAAGTAAAGATGTGTATTCATCTGCTGGAATAGTTTTTAAAATAAGTTTTTAATTTAAATATATCTCTACCTCTTCTCCTACCCCCATTTCTCCTTCCAGCCTATCCAAATAACTTCCTTAATATTTCCTGCAGGTTCCGACCACTCTCAAGTTATTTGCCACTGTTTTTTTATTATTACAGCTACACACATACACACACACACACACACACACACATATACATACATATATATATTTATATTTATATATATATAAATATTTGTGAGTCAGTTTTTGTTTTTATGTACATATGGTTTCATGATGAACCAGTCTACCTTGAACAACTGGTAAATTGATTCATCGCTGAGAAAAAGCTAAATTTCCTGAGGGGAAATTTCTTCCTGGCAAATGTCTTGTTTTCAATCACAAAAATCATTATGTTATGATTTCAAAGTTTAAAACCATTTTACACTTTCAACACTAGCTTCTCAACTGCCCTGGTTTCAACTTCTAAAAAGCCACTGTCAGCTATTAGAAGCATTGTGAGTCAGTCTAGGGCTAGTGTTATAAATCGGGTGTCCAGAAGATCTCATTTACTGTATCGGTAATCTGTCAGAAAAGACGTTGCAAGGCAGGGTATGAATTCTGTTCTTGAAGACCTGTGGTTAGCAGTAAATCCCCTGGAATACTCCCTCTAAACTCTACTCATTTTAAAATATCATCCCCATCTTTTCCTTTATGCTTTTTTAAACTTATATAATGATAACAAATTATGTTTAGAGGTTTTAAAGTTCCTTGTCCTGTTTTTATCATATGGGCATCAGCACTGTAGTAACATCCTGTAACATCCTATCTCTTGCTTAGTGCACTAAAGTGAACATCCTAAACATAAAGCTCATGCTTCCAAACACAACACCATGCTCCGTACTTGGATGCATAGGGTCTTTTTACTCTCCTATTTTAGAGAGCTTCTGAGAGGTCATCGAATTTATACAGTAAACCAGCAGATATGCTGTAATAGCATCTATGTTAGGTACTCATCATGTCTGTCATGCTAGTTAGCTCCATTCTCTTCTTCAGGATGAATGAGTTTCTAAAGCATAAATTGTAAACTTTTCATTCTCATTCATAATCACCACCACCCCTCAAAAGATTTTAGCCCTATAGACTAATTCTTTCTATATATTAATATATTATATTATATATATCACACACATAATTTTTCCAACTGAATTGAATTATGGTTGCTCACGTGAACATCAATGTGTGTTGGGTTACTTACTGGATTTAGGGCAATTGTCAGAGTGCTGTGCCACTGCAGGAAATGATATCTCCTTATCAAGACCAAAGTACCTCACTGAGGGGGCATGCCTTATGAGCACATTCCTCAATACATAATTAAATGGCACTAATCGCCATCTTATATGACACATGAATTGAGTTCATCAGTGTAAATTTGTGTCTGATTGAGAAGGCAGTGTTGCAACACTCCTCTCCGAATGTGTACACATATGAAGGAAGTTCTGACGCTTACCTGATTAATGCCTCATAAGAAGGGAAGATATTGACCATGTACTATTATGATTTTAATGGAAAAAGTATCAGAGTTCTTAGAGGAGCATAGTCTCTTAATATGATAAACAAATAATTTATAAACTTAAAATTTCTAAATTTTAAACTCATAAGTTTAAAATTAGGCTATATTATTAATTACTACTAATGATTATTGAAATAAAGAAATGATACTATTCAAGACATTTAATTACAATTGTTAAATGATTTTTATTAATAGTGCATGATAATTTTAAAAATAAAGTTTCTCTAAATTTTTAGTTTTTGGCATGATTGTATAATAAATTGTAAAAACTATATAGCTAGAGAAATAGCTCAGAAATTAAGAGCTGCTTTAATAAAGAACTAGTACTTCAGTTCCAAGAACTGCCACTGGAAATCTGACATCTGCAGATACCTGCACACATCTGCCCCATTGATGCGCACGAATGCACACACACACACACACACACACACACACACACACACAGACACTCACACACAACACACACACACACACAAACACACACACACATACAAAGAGAGGGGGAGAGAGAAGGAGAGAGAGGGGGGACTTATGTAAATGAAAACCAAAGTACATCTTTAAAAGTGTGAAATTTCAAATTTACATTTGTCATATATCTATCCATTGGATTTTAAATAAATAAAAGAAAGAACAGTTAGAAACTAACTGAAATCAATGACTATTCTACTTCAAACAGAGAAAAAGAAAGGAAGAAAGGGAGAAACAGAGAGAGGGGGGAGAGGGAGAGAGGGAGAGAGAAATCAATCCTGTAAGAATCAGAACTCTATAGAAAGCATACTTTGAAGTATGTTCTATGAGGACAAGAGATAAACATTTTTTTGTTTGTTTAGGATCCATTTGTCTTGAGGTGACTTTGAAAGTTTTATAAAGGCAATCTCTTTTTGTGTCTTTTAAGTTATTTTTTTCTGTACATTTGAAAGTCTAATGATGCAGCACAGCTTCTATAACAATTTCCCTTTTCATCATGGGGCAACACATTTAATCCTCTAAACAATAGAAACTCCATCAAAATTCAAACAAACAAACAAGAAGTATAGTTTAAGACATCCTCAAACTTTTTTACTTGAAAGAAGTTGAAAGCAGTGGGCTGGACATTATGAAACTTGCCCAGTTTCTTGTAAAATTATATCATTCAACTTATTGAAATATCAATGTACATGGATCAAAAATTAAATTAAAGATCAAAGCAAAATAAAAGTATACTCTCATTATAAAAGACACTGATTCTTCTGCAAAGATTTGAAAAGCAAATGTGATGACAGTAACATCACATTCTCCATCAGTGCCACAAGATCTCATATTTTGGAAGAAAGTTGGTACTGTTGAATAAAGTGTATGTAGTTTAAATTACTGATAATTATAGACACTACTCCTAGTGACTGAGAAATTATATTTGCTTATAGTGAGGACCTGAGCACAATGAGCTGGAAGAACAACCTATTTCTATCTTACATATTCTCTACCAAACTTAATCTCACTTTTCCATCATATAATTATGGATTCTATTCACAAGAACCTGTATTATACCAGGAATCTAAGAGAGACAGAGTACTTCTTGTCCTTAAATATTGGCCAAAGTCTTTAAAGAAAAGAAATAAACAGAACCCCAACATTCTACTACTGGCAATTGGTAAAGGATATAAAACCAAAAATAGTTATCTTAGTGTTATCCAAGAATTTATAAAGATTATAATTCATTTTCGCATAGCATGTAAGTGGACAAATAATATTGATAATTTAGTGAACATCTGAAGAGTAAAGGAATGTCATAGGAGGCAAGAGTAAAACACTTGTAAATTGAAAGTAATGCATTTACACAAAACGAAGTATCATATAAAAACCAGAAACTAAATTTTCAAATTTTTTCTGGACTACCTTAAAAAATCAAATCATGAACATATTAAAGCATCTTTGGAATTGTTATAATAACTTCTTAGCAACCTCAAATAGTTGGTGATTATCATTTTTATGTTTTAAAGGCATAAAAACCATAAGGAGCACAGTCTACACAAGATGTTTTAATACCGAAGATGAAATCCATAAAGTCTTTCATTGATCCTTAAGACTGATGACTCACAGTTCTTTAGTTTGGCCTTAACCCCTGGGTTTCTAACCACTGCCTACCACGTTATATTAAAAGACAATACTAATTACAGTAATATGCATTACATGAATCTCCTGTGATCAGTGGTCACTGGAGAAATGAATTTATAGTCAGCGTGATAACCATTCATTAACCCCTGCATCAGGACTGAATTCCATACCATTATATTTCACATATAAAAATAAATGATGTCATGTGTTTTTCACATATAAAACCACTCCACGATGCATGAGTTAATACCAAAAATGAGATCCTCACTCTGGTAGAACACCAACGATATTCAACAGTTCTATTAAGACCAAGAAAAAATAATGACGCTTTGTGTAGTGGCTGAACTATACCTATAATCACTGCACTTGGGTGATGAAAATAGGAAGACAAGACATCCAAAATCTTCTTCAAATACATAATAAATTCCAGAATATCTTGGATTACATTGCTTAATCAACAACACAATGAATTGTGAGAAATTGTCAATGTTGATTTGGGAAGGGCAAAATAAACCATAAATGCACCCTCCTAGAACATTTTATGCACTCCTTCCTGCCTCCCTGCCCTGGCATTCCCCTACACTGGGATATTAAGCCTTTGCAAGACCAAGTACCTCTCCTCCTATTGATGCCAGACAAGACCATACCCTGCTACATATGCAGCTGGCGCTATGGGTCCCTCCATGTAAACTCTTTGGTTGGTGGTTTAGTCACTAGGAGTTCTGAGATGTCTGGTCAGTTGATACTGTTGTTCTTCCTATGGAGTTGCAAACTCCTTCAGCTCCTTCAACCCTTTCTCTATCTCCTCCACTGGGGACCCTGTTCTCAGTCCAATAGTTGGCTGAGAACATTTGTCTCTGTGTTTGTTAGAGTCTGCCAGAGCATCTCAGGAGACAGCTATATTAGGATCCTGTCAGCATGCACTTCTTTGGCATCCCCAACAGTGTCTGTGTCCGGTTTGGTGAATGTATATGGGGTGGATTTCCAAGTGGGGCAGTCTCTGGATGGCCTTTCCTTCAGTCTTTGCTCCACACTTTGTCTCCATATTTCCTCCTGTGAGCATTTTGTTTCTCCTTCTAAGAATGACTGAAGCACCCACACTGTGGTCTTCCTTCTTCTTGGGCTTCATGTGGTCTGTGAATTGTATCTTCGGGTATTCTGAGCTTTGGGGCTAATATCCACTTATCAATGAGTGCATACAAGTGAGTACATATCAGGATGATATTTTCTAGTTCCATCCATTTGCCTAAGAATTCACATTGAGGGAGCGAGAGGAGACAAGAGGGGAGAGCAGTTGAGAGAACATGGAGGCAGATGTTAAGATTTCTCTATGCACATTTACAGGTTGTTATGAATATTCTTAAGGGATGGATGTGTACAGGGCTTTGTATGTCTAGGTGGGGGCAATTATATCATCAATTGGATAGAGATTATTCTGTTGTGTGTTCTTTCATGCGGTGATTTAAGTTTATGGCAATTTAAGTTTAAGAGAGTATGTGGCAGAGGAGAGAGAGGGGGAAACAAGAGAGGAGAGAGAGGGGAGAAGCCATGGCAGGTGATGTTAAGAGTCTGCTCTGTGTATTTACAGGTTGTTATCATTGTTCTTAAGGGATGGATGGTACCGGGCTTTGTATGTTTAAGTGGGCAATTATATCTTATCAATTGGTCAAAGATTATTGTGTTGTGTGTTCTTTTATGTGAGGGTTTGAGTGTAGGAAAGCGAGCGGCTGGGATGTGTTTCCGCCAAGATATCTAGCAGATACCTTGGGGCACTGTGGTGTGGACCTAGCAGGGTAAAAGACAACTATACCTTTTTATTTTTATATTTATACAACAACAGATGGTGAACCAATGTTGGGTCAAGAATCCACTAGTAATCCCTAAGAGTTCAGAGAAAGTTTTTATTTTCTAAGTAAGAGGAGGCTGGTGCCATATTAAGTCATGTGATATCTTAAGCACGGGAATTCAAACAAAGAAAGGGGAAGCTGCCTGGGCTGGCAGGCTGTAGGTCCCCTGCTGTGTGATATTTTGGGCTAAAGTCCTGGTTTGATATGTTGCTTATTGATATTGGAATTGATAGAAAGTATTTGGTTTGTCTTATGAATTACCCTGCTAAAGGCCATATGGCTCGTTGATGCTGGCTAGCGAGGGTTTGTGGTTACTTTTGATATTTACCACAACAAGAAGCTCGAATTCTCTTAACGTGGACTCCACAGGAATTTTGGGTTTATTTCCTGACTTCATAGAGTACAAAAGTCTATAATTGTTTAGCTTACTTCCTTTTTAAAAAAATTTAGTCTTCATGATGGGTGTGACTTTAAGTTTCATGGTTATATTATTACTCTGGGAGAGAGTGCAAGATACAAGCTTTTCTGGTTTCAGACTAAGGAACACAGTATTTTGGGAGAAAGATTTTGTCTTTGTGTTTTTAAAAAGTGTGGTTAGGCTTTGGAAACCTCACAGAGTCATACTGATCAGATTTGATAGAAGTAGACCGCCTGAAAAATTTATTCAGGAGAAACAAACAAAAAGATATCTCTATTCTAAACTTTTGTCTTGAGAGTTGTATTTTACAGAGTGTGCCTACTTGGAATCCTGGTCTCAAGGACTTTCAGCTGGGTCCAGTCAGGACACGTCGGCTACAGCATTTGCTTCATTCTTCCTACCCTCTACCCCCAAGGATATCTCAACGCCCCATGTACAGCTTGAAGAAGTTATAGAGGAGTCGTCACCCCAATTCCCTGGACTTTAGGGGGCTGAAAGTGGTTATTTTAAAGTTGTTTTTATGAGGAATTTAGAAATGGTAATTTAACAGGAAGGAATTAACTAGATTGAATTGTACAGTCATAATCTCATTTGGTAACTAAGCTTAAATCATATCTTTGTTTGGGTATAGAATTTATTTGTTAAAAGAGATTAAAAGTACAAGGTTTAGAGCCAGTCCTTCTATTGATGTCATTACAAACTTCTGAGTTGATTACACATGTGAGTTAATGGCCAAATAGCAAACATATTACTGACGTTGTGAGAGTGCTTTCAAGATATTATTAAGATATAAAGACAACAGTACAGATTGTCTTGTATAGGTAGATGGTTTTCAAAAACGTCAGAAATCCACAAAATTAGAGATTTAAAGTTATTTATCTTTTGTTGAGACCTATCTGCTCTGAACAGTTCCCCTTTGGTGGATTTAACAAAGAATTTGAACATCTCTACATCCAGGTGAGGCAATACTTTGTGGCTAGGCAGCCACTGGACAAAACTGCCTGTTTCATCTACAGACTAATACTGTCCAGAAAAGGACAAATTATGCAGAATAGTTGACTGATAAACCCTGCCAAGACAGGGTGATCAGTACCTCAAAATCTGCATTTCAAGAGTCTGTCAGTTGGTTTTGGGCCAGAAGGCTGAAGACTTGTGCTCACATGTTGCTAACAGGGGATTGTGCTAGTGGAGGTTTGTCTCTACAACATCTCAGTTCTAGAAGCCGTGTTAGGCTTCCTTTGTGTATAGAAATTTGGTCATTCTCAGATTTCTGACAGGGTTGAAGACATAGTGTCATAGCCCATCAGGCTGTTTAACTCTATACATATTTTATTGGATAGTTATCAGATAGTATACAAGCTAGCCAAGATATAATATAGATTTTAAACCTTTCTTAAGCTGGAATGAATAACTAAGTGTTCTGTTTAACTGATATAGTGATGGACTGGGTGTTGAGAATATCATATGCTTTATAAATTGTAAAATGGTAATAATTGCACTCAAATTATATATAAGTGAAAAGGCTTTTTAACTGGAAAAAAGGGGAAAAAAGAATTCACATTGAGGTTGAAGTGGAACATATTTTAAACAAACTAAGACATGTAAAATTTATGTTTCTTCTTTTACAAATTCTTCCTTTAAAGAAAAAAGAAATCTACTTAAATCTTTATTTTGAATCATATATTTGAGTTTCCAAAGAATCATAATAATGGAATTACTTTTATATTTCATGTGTATATCTAAATAGAAGTGCTTTACAGAGGTATACTACTATAAAACTATTTAAAATCAAAGGAATATGGTTTGGACTATTTATATTTCTAATCAAATCAGTAGCTTTGATCCTGCCGAGTCTAATTTTCCTTGGTAGCCCTGGAAAGGACCCTTTGGAATAGCTTATCTGTGTCATGTAGTCCTGACTTCCCATTACATTACAAGTTACTTCAAATTTTAGATTCATATTTTAATGGGAAATTTTCAGCATACATACTAGAGCAGTCAAATTATTGCATTGAATACCAAATTATTCTATTACCATATTCATATCAATAAATTATCTTATTTTTTCAAACCAAATCATTTTCAATTAATCGCTCATCAGAACATTCAGGTGTGTTTTGTCATTACTGTGTTAGATTTGCCACTGGATTCTCCAGTTCCACTATATTTTTCTCATCTTTGCATTTTACCTTTCTTTGGAAATATCATACATGGGATAGAACAAAGTTCTGGAGGTGAGGGTATCAAACACTGTAAATATAAAATTATTTCCAAGGTAGCAGTATCTTACAGACACAACAGAACTCACCCATGTATGAACTCATAGAAACTGTGGCAATACACACAAGAACCACACTGATTCACAAAAGATACAATACTACCACTTACAATTAGAATTGGACACAATGTCTCATCCATAATCAACCAAGGAGTCTTTTGCAGTTGACCCCTGGTGTAAAACTGAGTGACACAGTTCAAGGCTAATGCCATATTCAAGACTACTTGATCAACACAAGACACATTCCATGGTTTTTACTAATTTTTGCTGTGCATTTTCTCTTGTTTTTTTTGTTTTTGTGTGTACTTTCTCTTTTTGTTCTGAGATATTTTTGAAGGGGAGAGAGAAAGAGAACACAAAGATTGGGAAAGATAAATATCATATAGTATATAAAAATAAATAAAATTAAATATTTATAACTATAAAATTGTCAAATTTAATTAAAGAATTTTTAAAATATCAAATAGTTCAAAACAATAAACTAATAAAACTTTTATCCACCACTATGTATCTTCTATAAGCAATTAAATAACTTCAGACTTACAGGAAGAAGCATCCCAGACATATTTTGACACTGTTTAGTAAATATAATTTTTTGCTACAATCCCTTATTCTTTGTAACGTGTTTAGCAAAATTCTATTTTCATATTGCATGGAAATGTTCTCGCAAACTTCCAACATTCAAACTTTGTTCACATTTGTACAATTTCATGTACAGGACAAATATACCCATTTCTATATAATAAAGTAATTTTAAAACGAAATATATATTTAAGATGAAAATTATTTAGTCATTCATTATGCTATTCAAAGTTCACCTTATGTTAAATATCCTGTAAATATCAAAAATTCATACACTCTTCTAGAGGAAGCAAGAATATAAATTTTTGATCTGAAAACAGAGTATCATTCCAGTAATTTTATGTAATATTTTTACATATTGTAATTTTTTTAAAATGATCCCTAGACATTTAATAAGTAAAGACTTACTTCATTGAATTTTATAATCCATGGAGAAGTAGATTCTGATTATTTGTATTGAGGGTTCTAAATATGCTTGAATTGGATCCAAAATATTTTTAAACCAACAAATGAAAGAGAGTAAGAATAGTCAATGGAGAAAGGATAGTCTAACCAGTGCCAGTGAAGTGAAATATGCAAGCATGATAATGAAATAAACTTGCATCTCTAATCAACTGAAAAAAAATTACCTCAACATGGATTAAGGATCTAAGAAGCCATATGCCATGTATGCAAAAAAAAAAAAAAGCATATAGGGAGGGAGACTATAATTATCAAAATGTTTAAGAGAGCATAAAACAGTATAGCAGATTGTAATGATTTGTATGTATATGGTTGGACCAAGGAATGGCACTATTAGAAGGTGTGGCCCTGTTGTAGTAGGTGTGGTCTTGTTGGAGTAGGTGTGTTACTGTAACTGTGAGATTGAAGACCCTGATCCTAGCTGCCTGGAAGTCAGTGTTCTGCTAGCAGCCTTCAGATGAAAATAAAGAACTCTCAACTCCTCCTGTACCATGCCTGCTTAGATTCTGCCATGTCCCTGCCTTGATGCTGATGAATGGGACCTCTGAACCTATAAACCATCCCCAATTAAATATTGCCCCTCTAAGAGTTGCCTTGGTCATGGTGTTTCTTCACAGCAGTAAAACCCTAACTAAGAGTCAAATATACTCACTCTCTCCAATCATCAATGAAATTCACATCAAAACTACAGTGCAGTACTGCATTATCCCAGTTAAAGTGACTCTTTTTTTGATAAGATTAGAAATAAGAGATATGATAAGGCAATAAAGAAACTATAAAATCCTCAAAAAAAACCTTGAATATATACTGGATATATAATTTAGGATTATCTTTTCTTAATTGGAGAAAAGAATGTTGAAAAATATCTGCATTTTCATATTTATGGTAGCACTATTTACAATAGACAAGATATGGAATGATGTAATATATGGAATAACAGTAGAATATATTACAATGTGAAAAATACACATTGAAATATTACTCAGCCCTAAAATTTGAGATCCTGAAATATTCATGACATATAGAACCAGGAGATATTATCAAATTTAGGATAAGCGAATTTCAGAAGCATTAGTGCTGCATGATTTTGTTCCGAGTGGACACATGGGAATAGGGATTAAAGTACATATTTTCATATTTATACATGTAACAATAATATGTGTGTAACAACAATAATCAAGGAGAAGAGGCTATCAATTAGTGAGTAAAGGGAGGAATATGGATAAGTGTTTAGGAAGTATAGCGCAATTCTGAGATGCCAGAGTGGGTAAATTTGTTTGAATTTTAATTTGTAAATAACATGAATAATTATGACTACTTATTGCAGTTATTTTGGAGTGTTTCAAATGCAAATGAGAGACATGATTGTACTTTTTACTTATCTGTTAATGACATGAGCCTGAACTAGATGGCTGTGGCTTGTTCTTGCTGAAATTACTTCTTTTAAGAAACACAAGTACAACTTTTAGTTAGAGTTAACTTAAAGGGGAACCAATCATTTATTTAACATTTGAAATAGTAACAGTAATTATGACATCACATACTTCTATAAATGTTTATAGACATTTATACCTCAAAGATTAGCTACTTAAATCAAATTTCCTTGTTATATTAAGTAATTTAGTTTTTATATTATGCTAGATTTTTTGACTGTTTAATTTTTTATGTATTTATATTTTATATATCTATTGCTATATATAAATATGTTTATATTTACATGTTTAATATATTTAAGTATAAATATTTATTTGTACATTTATAATTTTATATCATTTTGCTCTATGCTTCAGCCCATTACATTTAAATTATGGCTTGCTATTTACTGTTTTTATGGTATTACTAAATGTGTGAATACGAGGTAACTCTTTTCTTTCTTTTTGTTTATATTATGTCCAATTCATTTTTGTTGTTTATTTATTCATCTCTCAGACAATACATCCTGACAATATTTTCCCCTCCCTCCTTTCCTCCCACCTCCCTCTATGCCTCCTTTTTATCCCAGACCTACCATCTCTTGTTTCTTCTTCTTCATAAAAGCAGGCCGCCTAGAGACCACAGTCAAAGAGGACAAAAGAGAGTGCAATAAGAAAGGGTAAAAGCCCTCATATCAAACCTAGACAAGACAACCTAATAGGAGGAAAAGTCTCAAGAGTAAACAAAATTAAAAGAAATACCTGCCCAAGTTTTTTGAGTTCCACAGAAAGACCAAGCTAACAGCTGTCACAAACATTCAGAGGACCTGGTGCAGAACCTTGCCATTTCACTCTTTTACTTGTAAGCCCAGATTAGTTGTTTTGGTGGGCCATGTCTTCTTGGTGACTTCATCCCCTCTGACTCCTAACAATGTTCTCTCCACTTCTGCGGGGTTCCCCGTCTCCAAGTGGAAGTGTCTTACGGATTCCTCCAATTAGAATTTCTCTATATAATGTCTGGTTGTGGGTCCCCGCACCTACTTCCATCTGCTACTAGAGGAAGTGTCTCTAAGACTGGATAAGAAATCTTATCTGGTATATTAGGAGAGTGAAGTATAATTAGGATTCATTTCATTGTTTTTATAGGGAGGGGGTAATGGAATATTTGATTTGATCCTAGGTCTCTGAGCTATCCAGTTTCCAGTTCCTGGCCATCCAGACATGGGCTCCCTCTTGTGACATGGGCATCAAATTAAATAAAACATAGATTGGCCACTCACACACAAGTTCTCTGTCACTATTGCCCAAGCACATCTTGGAGCTTGTAGTCAGAAGGTTTGTGGCTGCAATGGTATCACACATAGATTCCAGGAAGTTTCTACTACAGAGTGATTCCATCCTTACCCTCTATGTTCCCTCTATAGCAACCTCTTCCTGTATTTTCTTCTCTACTCCTTTCTTCCTCCCATCACTCCTCTCCTGATCCCTTCACCTTGAGTCCCTTCCTCTCCCTAGTTCACCAACAAAACTTATTCTACTTCTTTGCAGAGAGATCCATTCAACACGTTAGATTCCTCCAATTTACCTAACCATTTTTAGTCTATTGATTATCCTTTGAATATCATTTACCTTGTATCTAATATCAACTTAAAAGTGAATCTATATCCTATTTGTCTTTCTTGACCTGGGTTACCTCACTCAGGATAACTTGGATGTTTTTCTAGTTCTCTTTGCAAGCAAAATTCATGATGCCATTTTTAACAGCTGAGTAATACTGTGTTAGGTAAATAAAAAACATTCTGTATCCGTTCTTCAGTTGAGGGACATCTAGGTTTTTTCCAGTTCCCAGCTATTTTGAATAAAGCAACAATGAACATATTTAGTCAAATGTCTTCTCGTTAAGATGGAACATCTTTTTGGTCTATGCCTAAGAGTGTCATAGCTGAACATGACATAGATCAGTTCCCAAGTTATTGAAGGACAACCATATTGAATTCCATAGTGACTGTATAAGTATGCAGTCCAGCCAACAATGTTAGAGTGTTCCCCTGGTTCTGCATCCTCACTAACAAGAGCTTTCACTTGGGGGTTTGATTTTCCCCATTCTTACAGGTGTAAGATGCAATCTGTCTGTCTCTCTCTGTCTCTGTCTCTGTCTCTGTCTCTGTCTCTGTCTCTCTCTCTCTCTCTCTCTCTCTCTCACACACACACACAAACACACACACACACAAACACACACTCACACACATGCATGCATGTGCACATGCATTTTCCTAATGACTAAGGATGTCGAACATTTTTATTAGATTTTTTAAAATTAAATTTCAAATGTTATCCACTTCCCCAGTTGCCTGCCCATAAAGTCCCTATCCAATACCCCTCCCCGTTTTTCTATGAGTTTGTTCCCCCACGCATTCCTCCACACTTTCCTGCCACCCCGCCCTGATATTCTCCTACTCTGCAGGGTCTAGCCTTGGCAGGACCAAGAGCTTCTCCTCTCATTGGTGCCAAACAAGGACATCCTCTGCTACATATGCAGCTGGAGCTGTAGGTCTGTCCATGTATAGGGAGCTCTGTTTGGTTGGTACTGTTGTTCTTACGGTGTTGCAAATCCCTTCAGCTCCTTCAATCCTTTCTCTAACTCTAACGGAGACACTGTTTGAGTTCAATGGTTTGCTACAAACATCCACCTCTGTATTTGTCATGTTCTAGCAGAGCCTCTCAGGAGACAGCTATATCAGGGTCCTGCCAGCATGCACTTCTTGGTATCCGCAATAGTGTCTGGTTTTGGTGGCTGTATGTATATGGGTGAATTAACAGGTAGGCCAGTCTCAGAATGGCCTTTCCTTCAGTGTCTGCTCCAAACTTTGACTCCATATCTCCTATGAATATTTTTGTTCCCCTTTCTAAAGACTGAAGCATCGCACCTTGGTCATCCTTCTTGAGCTTCATGTGAACTGTAGATTGTATCTTGGGTAATCCGCACTTTTGGGCTTATATCCACTTATCAGTGAGTGAGTACCACATATGTTTTTTTTTTGTTTTTGTTTTTGTTTTGTTTTTTTATTAACTTGAGTATTTCTTATTTACATTTCAAGTGTTATTCCCTTTCCCAGTTTACAGGCCAACATCCCCTAACCTCTCCCCCTCCCCTTCTTTATGGGTGTTCCCTTCCCCACCCTCCCCGATTGCCGCCCTCCCCCCAACAATCACGTTCACTGGGGGTTCAGTCTTAGCAGGACCCAGGGCTTCCCCTTATATTGGTGATCTTACTAGGATATTCAATGCTACCTATGAAGTCAAAGACCAGGGTCAGTCCATAAATAGTCTTTAGGTAGTGACTTAGTCCCTGGAAGTTCTGGTTGCTTAGCATTGTTGTTAATATGGTGTCTCAAGCCCCTTCAAGCATTCCAGTTCTTTCTCTGATTCCTTCAATGGGGGTCCTGTTCTCTGTTCAGTGGTTTGCTGCTGGCATTCGCCTCTGTGTTTGCTGTATTCTGGCTGTGTCTCTCAGGAGAGATCTACATCCGGCTCCTGTCTGCCTGCACTTCTTTGCTTCATCCATCTTGTCTAATTGGGTGGCTGTATATGTATGGGCCACATGTGGGGCAGGCTCTGAATGGGTGTTCCTTCTGTCTCTGTTTTAATCTTTGCCTCTCTATTCCCTGCCAAGGGTATTCTTGTTCCCCTTTTAAAGAAGGAGTGAAGCATTCACATTTTGATCATCCGTCTTGAGTTTTATGTGTTCTAGGCATCTAGGGTAATTCAAGCATTTGGGCTAATAGCCACTTACGAATGAGTGCATACCATGTGTGTTTTTCTGTGATTGGGTTACCTCACGCAGGATGTTATATTCCAGGACCAACCATTTGCCTACGAATTTCATAAAGTCATTGTTTTAGATAGCTGAGTAATATTCCATTGTGTAGATGCACCACATTTTCTGTATCAATTCCTCTGTTGAAGGGCATCTGGGTTCTTTCCACCTTCTGGCTATTATACATAAGGCTGCTATGAACATAGTGGAGCACGTGTCTTTTTTATATGTTGGGGCATCTTTTGGGTATATGCCCAGGAGAGGTATAGCTGGATCCTCAGGCAGTTCAATGTCCAATTTTCTGAGGAACCTCCAGCTGATTTCCAGAATGTTTGTACCAGTCTGCAATCCCACCAACAATGGAGGAGTGTTCCTCTTTCTCCGCATCCTTGCCAGCATTTGCTGTCACCTGAGTTTTTGATCTTAGCCATTCTCACTGGTGTGAGGTGAAATCTCAGGGTTGTTTTGATTTGCATTTGCCTTATGACTAAAGATGTTGAACATTTCTTTAGGTGGTTCTCAGCCATTCGGCATTCCTCAGCTGTGAATTCTTTGTTTAGCTCTGAACCCCATTTTTTAATAGGGTTACTTGTCTCCCTGTGGTCTAACTTCTTGAGTTCTTTGTATATTTTGGATATAAGGCCTCTATCTGTTGTAGGATTGGTAAAGATCTTTTCCCAATCTGTTGGTTTGCCGTTTGTCCTAACCACAGTGTCCTTTGCCTTACAGAAGCTTTGCAGTTTTATGAGATCCCATTTGTCGATTCTTGATCTTAGAGCATAAGCCATTGGTGTTTTGTTCAGGAAATTTTTTCCAGTGCCCATGTGTTCAAGATGCTGCCCTAGTTTTTCTTCTATTAGTTTGAGTGTATCTGGTTTGATGTGGAGGTCCTTGATCCACTTGGGCTTAAGCTTTGTACAGGGTGATAAGCATGGATCAATCTGCATTCTTCTACATGTTGACCTCCAGTTGAACCAGCACCATTTGCTGAAAATGCTATCTTTTTTTCCATTGGATGGATTTGGCTCCTTTGTCAAAAATCAAGTGACCATAGGTGTGTGGGTTCATTTCTGGGTCTTCAATTCTGTTCCATTGGTCTATCTGTCTGTCTCTGTACCAATACCATGCAGTTTTTATCACTATTGCTCTGTAATACTGCTTGAGTTCAGGGATAGTGATTCCCCCTGAAGTCCTTTTATTGTTGAGGATAGTTTTAGCTATCCTGGGTTTTTTGTTATTCCAGATGAATTTGCAAATTGTTCTGTCTAACTCTTTGAAGAAATGGATTGGTATTTTGATGGGGATTGCATTGAATCTGTAGATCGCTTTTGGTAAAATGGCCATTCTTACTATATTAATCCTGCCAATCCATGAGCATGGGAGATCTTTCCATCTTCTGAGGTCTTCTTCAATTTCTTCCTTCAGAGTCTTGAAGTTCTTCTTGTACAGATCTTTTACTTGCTTGGTTAAAGTCACACCGAGGTACTTTATATTATTTGGATCTATTGTGAAGTGTGTTGTTTCCTAATTTCTTTCTCGGCTTGTTTCTCTTTTGTGTAGAGGAAGGCTACTGATTTATTTGAGTTAATTTTATACCCAACCACTTTGCTGAAGTTGTTTATCAGATTTAGCTTGGTGGAACTTTTGGGATTGCTTAAATATACTATCATATCATCTGCAAATAGTGATATTTTGACTTCTACTTTTCTGATCTATATCCCCTTGACCTCCTTTTGTTGTCTGATCGCTCTGGCTAGAATTTCAAGAACTATATTGAATAAGTAGAGAGAGAGTGGGCAGCCTTGTCTAGTCCCTGATTTTAGTGGGATTGCTTCAAGTTTCTCTCCATTTAGTTTAATGTTAGCAACTGGTTTGCTGTATATGGCTTTTACTATGTTTAGGTATGGGCCTTGAATTCCTATTCTTTACAGGACATTTATCATGAAGGGGTGTTGAATTTTGTCAAATGCTTTCTCAGCATCTAATCAAATGATCATGTGGTTTTGTTCTTTCAGTTTGTTTATAGAATGGATCACGTTGATGGTTTTCCATATATTAAACTATCCCTGCATGCCTGGGATGAAGCCTACTTGATCATGGTAGATGAATGTTTTGAAGTGCTCTTGGATTCGGTTTCCAGAATTTTGTTGAGTATTTTTGCGTCGATATTCATAAGGGAAATTGGTCTGAAGTTCTCTTTCTTTGTTGGGTCTTTGTGTGGTTTAGGTAAAAGAGTAATTGCGGCTTCATAGAAGGAATTCGGTAGTGCTCCATCTGTTTCAATTTTGTGGAATAGTTTGGATAATATTGGTATGAGGTCTTCTTTGAAGGTCTGATAGAATTCTGCACTAAACCCGTCTGGACATGGGCTCTTTTTGGTTGGGAGACCTTTAACGACTGCTTCTATTTCCTTAGGAGTTATGGGGTTGTTTAACTGGTTTATCTGTTCCTGATTTAACTTTCGGTACCTGGTATCTGTCTAGGAAATTGTCCATTTCCTGCAGATTTTCAAGTTTTGTTGAATATAGGCTTTTATAGTAAGATCTGATGATTTTTTGAATTTCCTCTGAATCTGTAGTTATGTCTCCCTTTTCATTTCTGATTTTGTTAATTTGGAAACATTCTCTGTGTCCTCTCGTTAGTCTGGCTAAGGGTTTATCTATCCTGTTGATTTTCTCAAAGAACCAACTTTTGGTTCTGTTGATTCTTTCTATGGTCCTTTTTGTTTCTACTTGGTTGATTTCAGCACTGAGTTTGATTATTTCCTGCCTTCTACTCCTCCTGGGTGTATTTGCTTCTTTTTGTTCTAGAGCTTTTTAGGTGTGCTGTCAAGCTGCTGACATATGTCTCTTTCCTGTTTCTTTCTGCAGGCACTCAGCGCTATGAGTTTTCCTCTTAGCACAGCTTTCATTGTGTCCCATAAGTTTGGGTATGTTGTACCTTCATTTTCATTAAATTCTAAAAGTCCTTAATTTCTTTCTTTATTTCTTCCTTGACCAGGTTATCGTTGAGTAGAACATTGTTCAACTTCCACGTATATCCGGGCGTTCTTCCCTTATTGTTATTAAGACGAGCTTTAGGCCATGGTGGTCTGATAGCACGCATGGGATTATTTCTATCTTTCTGTACCTGTTGAGGCCCATTTGTTGACCAATTATATGCTCAATTTTCGAGAAAGTACCATGAGGAGTTGAGAAGAAGGTATCCTTTTGCTTTAGAATAGAATGTTCTATAAATATCTGTTAAGTCCATTTGGTTCATGACTTCTCTTAGTCTGTCTACGTCTCTGTTTAATTTCTGTTTCCATGATCTGTCCATTGATGAGAGTGGGGTGTTGAAGTCCCCTACTATTATTGTGTGAGGTGCAATGTGTGTTTTGAGCTTTAGTAAGGTTTCTTTTACGTATGTAGGTGCCCTTGTATTTGGGGCATAGATATTTAGGATTGAGAGTTCATCTTGGTGGATTTTTTCCTTTGATGAATATGAAGTGTCCTTCCTTATCTTTTTTGATGACTTTTAGTTGAAAATGATTTTATTTGATATTAGATTGGCTACTCCAGCTTGCTTCTTCCGACCATTTGCTTGGAAAGTTGATTTCCAGCCTTTCACTCTAAGGTACTATTTGTCTTTGTCTCTGAGGTGTGTTTCCTATAGGCAGTAGAATGCAGGGTCCTCATTGCGTGTCCAGTTTTTTAATCTATGTCTTTTTATTGGGGAGTTTAGGCCATTGATGTTGAGAGATATTAAGGAATAGTGATTATTGCTTCCTGTTGTATTCATATTTGGATGTGAGGTTATGTTTGTGTGCTTTTCTTCTCTTTGTTTTGTTGCCAAGACGATTAGTTTCTTGATCTTGTAGGGTATAGCTTGCCTCCTTATGTTGGGCTTTTCCATTTATTATCCTTTGTAGTGCTGGATTTGTAGAAAGATATTGTGTAAATTTGGTTTTGTCATGGAATATCTTGGTTTCTCCATCTATGTTAATTGAGATTTTTGCAGGATACAGTAACCTGGGCTGGCATTTGTGTTCTCTTAGGATCTGTATGACATCTCTCCAGGATCTTCTGGCTTTCATAGTCTCTGGCGAAAAGTCTGGTGTGATTCTGATAGGTCTGCCTTTATATGTTCCTTGACATTTTTCCCTTACTGCTTTTAATATTCTTTCTTTATTTTTTGCATTTGGTGTTTTGACTATTATGTGACGGGAGGAGTTTCTTTTCTGGTCCAATCTATTTGGAGTTCTGTAGGCTTCTTGTATGCTTATGGGTATCTCTTTCTTTAGGTTAGGGAAGTTTTCTTTTATGATTTTGTTGAAGATATTTACTGGTCCTTTGAGCTGGGAGTCTTCACTCTCTTCTATACCTATTATCCTTAGGTTTGATCTTCTCATTGAGTCATGGATTTCCTGTATGTTTTGGACCAGTAGCTTTTTCTGCTTTACATTATCTTTGACAGTTGAGTCAATAATTTCTATGGAATCTTCTGCTCCTGAGATTCTCTCTTCCATCTCTTGTATTCTGTTGGTGAAGCTTGTATCTCGGCTCCTTGTCTCTTCTTTTGGTTTTTTCTATATCCAGGGTTGTTTCCATGTGTTCTTTCTTGATTGCTTCTATTTCCATTTTAATTCCTTCAACTGTTTGATTGTGTTTTCCTGGAATTCTTTCAGGGATTTTGTGATTCCTCTCTGTAGGCTTCTACTTCTTTATTTATGTTTCCCTGTGTTTCTCTAAGGGAGTTCTTCATGTCTTTCTTGAAGTCCTCCAGCATCATGATCAAATATGATTTTGAAAGTAGATCTTGCTTTTCTGGTGTGTTTGGATATTCCGTGTTTGCTTTGGTGGGAGAATTGGGCTCCAATGATGGCATGTAGTCTTGGTTTCTGTTGCTTGGGTTCCTGCGCTTGCCTCTCTCCATCAGATTATCTCTAGTGTTACTTTGTTCTTCTATCTGACTGTGGCTAGACTGTCCTATAAGCCTGTGTGTCAGGAGTGCTGTAGACCTGTTTTCCTGTTTTCTTTCAGCCAGTTATGGGAACAGAGTGTTCTGCTTTCGGGCATGTAGTTTTTTCTATCTACAGGTCTTCAGCTGTTCCTGTGGGCCTGTGTCCTGAGTTCACTAGGCAGGTCACTTGGAGTTGGAAGGTTTGTCTTACCTGTGGTCCCGAGGCTTAAGTTTTCTCGTGGGGTGTTGCCTATGAGCTCTCAGTGGGGGCAGCAGGAAGATCTGCGCTGCCCTTTCCGGGAGCTTCTGTGCACCAGAGTTCCAGATGGCGTTTGGTGTTTTCCTCTGGAATCAGTAATGTGGGCAGAGTGCAGTCTCTTCTGGTTTCCCAGGTGTGTCTGCCTCTCTGAAGGTTTAGCTCTCCCTCCCATGAGATTTGGGTGCAGAGAACTATTTATCCGTTTGGTCCCTTCAGGTTCCAGCGGTGTCTCAGACACAGGGGACCTGCTGCTGCTGTGCCCTTATCCAAGGGAACCCAGAGGCCGTATACAGTTTCCTCTTGGGCCAGGGATTTGGGCAGGGGTGTGCAGTGTTGGTGGTCTCCTGCTCTGCAGTCTTAGGAGTGCCCACCTGTCCAGGAGGTGAGGTCTCTCTCCCATGGGGTTTGGGAGCAAGGAGCTGCTGCGGGCCACATATGGTTTTTTGTTTGTTTGTTTTGTTTTGTTGTTTTTTTTTTTTTTTTTGTGATTGGGTTACTTCACTCAGGATGATATTTTCTAGTTCTAGCCATCTGCCTAAGAATTTCATTCTTTTTAATAGATGAGTAGTACTCCATTGTGTAGATATACCACATTTTCCATATCTATTCCTCTGTTGAAGGACATCTGGGCTATTTCAGCTTGTGGCTATTATAAATAAGGCTTCTATGAACATAGTGGAGCATGTGTGCTTGTTACAAGTTGGAGCATCTTTTGGGTATTATGCCCAGAAGAGGTATAGCTGGGTCTTCAGTACCATGTCCAATTTTCTGAGGAACCTCCAGACTGATTACCAGAGTGGTTTTACCAGCTTGCAATCCCTAACAATGGAGAAGTGTTCTTCTTTCTCCACATCCATGCCAGCATCTATTGTCACCTGAGTTTTTGATCTTAGCCATTTTGACTGATGTAGGTGGAATCTCAGGGTTGTTTTGATTTGCATTTCCCTGATGAGTAAGGATGGTGAATATTTCTTTAGGTGCTTCTCAGACATTGAGTATCTCTCAGCTGAGAATTCTTTGTTTTGCTCTAGCCCTCTATTGGATGTAGGATTGGTAAAGATTTTTTTCCCAATCTGCTGGTTGCATTTTCTCCTAATGACAGTGTCTCTTGCCTAGCAGAGTTTTGCTATTTCACGAAATTCCATTTTTCTATTCTGAACATTTCTTCTAGGGTTTCTCAAATACTTGTGATATTCCTCTGTTGAGAATTTTTGTCTGTACCCATTTTTAATTGGATTATTCTATTTTTCCATATTTTGTGCAGTTCTTATATGTTAGTTTTTATTTTCTCTTTTATATCTTATTTTATGTCATCTTATCTTATTATTAAATCATATAAGCTTGTTTGTTTGTTTTTTTCCTTTTGATGAGAGACAGAAAAAGGGTTGATCCAGATCAGAGGGGAAGGGGAATGCTGGGATGATTAGAGACCCAGGAAATGATAATCAGTACTTAATATGGGAAAAAATGTCTATCTTCCATAAAAGGGGGGAAAGGTGTCTAATTGTTAGTGACAATTTGTCAAATCACCAAAATTATTGATAAAACCTTACTCTGAGTGTGTATTTAAGCTATTATCTGATAGTAATAACACTCCTTACAATAAACTTTAAACAAAGTGTGGTGCTCTCCATGATGTTACATGGCCCTCATCCATTTCAATTAAGTGTCAAATAAAATTTGGATACAAAAATCTAACATGGTCACTCCACAAATATCTGCCTATCTTAAGCTTACAACATATGAACATATGTTGATTCCTCACAAGATTTAGAAGCTTCTAGACCATTCTGCTTCTTTCTGTAGATTTCATGGCTATACAAGATATTTTTATAGTCATCTTTCTCTATGTCTTTCTTTTTCTTCTTGGAGAAATCTGTGCCATGGAACAACTATGTCACCTTCTTTACAGCATATATTTTTGCTTTGTAAAAAGCAACAAGATAGTTGGTTAAATAGTGTAGCACAGGTACCATATTCATAAGAGATTCAGTTTATCATCTTTGCCATATTTATTTGCTGTTTAACGATTGATAGATCTTCAAATACTTCACACAAGGTATTTACCAGCTCAGAACTGAGATTTTTTTAATGACACCCAACATATATAATCAATCATATTATTGACTAAGGTGAACATCATAAGCGATGAGAGTTAAACTGACATTATATTACTAGCCCCATTTTTGCACTAGTGAAACATATATTCTGAAAGAAGAAAAATAGATCTGTGTCTCTTCAGGTATTCATGGTTTCAAACTAGAAACTAATTAGCAATATCGAGAAAAGTTCTATTTTAATGAATGCATGTTGTAAGATATAATATTCATAGTAATGCAATGTGATATATTCATAAAACTCTGTAATAATACTGATTTTTATCAACAAAATATACCTTTATGCAAATGAATTAAGAATAAATAGCAGGAGTAAAATGTTTTAAAAGTTTGTGATTAATATTTGTAATAAACATGAGATATAAAATAGCATTTGCTGCAACAAAGAGATATCTAATTGAAAACACTAAACATTTCCACTTTTTAAAACTCTTATATCATCCTTTAATATACAAAATAACAAAATTGCTATAAACATTGCAACAAAGTCGGCTTAGTCTAAGATGAAAGGGATTTCTAGTCTTCCTAGATATTTTAAATAATCCCTGAATGTTGTTTACTTGATTATAAAGTATCCTATGGGGTTCAGATAATGATATGAATTTTAAGGATGACATGCCAAGTTATTAAATTAGTCTCTAAATTAAGTCTTGTGTATAACGTTGTTTGATCTTGTCACTACATAAATTCATCAAGCTCAGAAATCATTCAAGTATACCTAAAAGAATATAATATTTATTTAAGAATAATAAAAATAAATTTACAGGAATCCACCCTTTCACACTTTTGCAACTTTGTCTATTAATTATTTATGATATGAAACTAAATTCTCTATGTGAGAGTGTGGCACCACCACTCAAAACTATGAATAATTTCTAAAGAGAGCAATCTTTCTTTAGGCATGTTTAATTGTTGACTAACTCATTGGAAATCATAATTTTATGCACATATATACCATCCTTTGTGTCTATTCCTCTCTTACATTAAAGTTTATAAACAATTTACCATTCTGTAAATTTTATGATTTGGGCACCACTTTTATATAGATTTTTTAGCTTTATATTATTATAGTCCTTCAATAACATACTTGTGACATATTTACTGAGAGTTCACTGTAGAAAAGAATATGTAGCAAGATGTTTTTTACATATAAGACAAAATTTTTGATTTTCACCCACATATAAACTACTTGTTCATGAAGATCACACATTTCTGAACTCTTTCCATGTGCTAATTAAGGAGTTTACAAATACATGCAAAATACAAGGTGAAAACGACATTCACAGTTGCCTTTGACTTTCAGAATGAGAGTGAGATTTAGAAATATTTGATTAAAAAAAAACAAAACAGAAATCCAAGAGTAAACAGAAACTTAATAAAAAGTATAACCAATGGGCACAAACCTCATATACATCTGGCAGTGTCTCAAAAATGGCATCTGTTTGTTAAGTTAGTTACAGGTGGAAAGGGCCTTGCAATATTTAGGCAACGTAAAAAGTGGCTGCCTAGGGATTGTATTAATAGTAAGAAAAATTTTTAAAACATGAAACAGAGATTTATGGCAAGTTCAAAATTTTTAAAATTATCTGTGCTGATTTTGTTATTACAAAACTCAAATTTGTTAAGTGATATACAGATTTAGTAATTTAAAAATTGGGGCATCTCTGGAGGCCTGAGGCAGGAAACTTGCCTACAAGATATGCAGGAGTAAAGTTGGAACAGATACTGAAGAAATAGTCAACCAATGACTGCGCTGACTTGAGACCCATTCCATGGAAGAGAGGCAACCCCTGACACTGTTAACGTGGGTATTATCCCAAAGCTCAGAATACCCAAGATACAATTCACAGACCTCATGAAGCTCAAGTAGAGGGAAGACCAAAGTGTGGATGCTTCAGACCTTAGAAGCGAGAAAATAAAAAATTCTTACAGCAAGAAATACAGAAACAAAGTGTGGAGCAGAGATGGATGGAAGAGCCATCCAGAGAATGCCCCACCTGGGGATCCATTCATGTACACTTACCAAACCCAGACACTATTAGGGATGCCAAGAAGTGCATGCTGAGAGGAGCCTGATACAGCTGTCTCCTGAGAAGCTCTGCCAGACACTGAAAAATACAGAAGTGAATATTCTAATCCAACCAATGGACTGAGAGCAGAGTCCTCAATAGAGGAGTTAAAGTACAGAAGGAGCTGAAGGTGTTTGCAACCCCATAGGAAGAACAACAATACCAACCAATTAGACGCCCTAGAATTCCCAGAGACTCAACCACCAACCAAGGAAAACACATGATGCAACCCATGGCTCCAGCCAAATATGTAGGAATGGGACGAGAGGCCCTTGATCCTGTGCAGGTTCAATGACCTAGTTTAGGAAATGCCAGGGTGAAGAGGCAGGAGGGAATGGGTGGGTGAGAAGGGGAACACCCTTATAGAAGCACGGGTAAGGCAGATGGGTTAGAGGGTTTCCAGAGAAGAAACAGGGAAAGGGGATAAATTTGAAATGTAATAAAGGAAATATCCAATAAAAAAAGAAAAAAGAAAAAAAAATATATACTCTGCTATGCTTGTAGACAGGAAGCTAACATAACTGTCTCCTGGAAAAGCATCTCAGAATTGTGTTCACATTCTGTTCGAAACACTATTTGGATATTTATTATTTACTCTCACTGAGTTGTTTGTTTGTTGTTTTGTTTTTTTCTGTAGATGTAAAAAAAATCAATGTATGTCTGATATGAGTACTTTTAAATTAAATGGACAAATAAAACCTGTTTCTATGAAATAATATTTAAAATATAGACAAAGTAACATATTTAGAATTTATCTTTAGTGAATTTTTCATTTTGAATGATAGAGAATTGGATTTAATTTCTTTATACTTTACTGTATATTGATGTAAAAATTACATTCCCTAATATTCTTATTGACATATTATATGTACAACTCTGTTTATCTTGCTTACCTTTCACACTATACAAATATTCAATGTCATCAACAAATCTTAAAAAATCTTAAAATTTTCTAGTAAATATTATTTAGTTTCATGACTCATTTTCCTTTTTATATGGGCAAGTATTTAGAAACTAAACTAGATTTTCCAACAACTCTCATATAACTGAAAAATATTTACTAAGCTTAATTTTTTTCTTAATTTTGTGCTTAATTTTGAGTTTTCAATATGGAAAAACATTTACCAACTTTCTCTGAAATTTTTAATTTAGAAACATACTCAATAAAATAATATGAATAAAGGACTACTGAGATTAACTATTAAAACAGCACAATTAAATATTTGGTATAAAGTGATCAGATTGAATAATGTTTTGTAGTACACATCATTCCTTTGCTTTTTTATTGCTTAGAAAGAAATGCCAGGTGTGAAATGTAAGAATGTAAGAAAATTACTTTCTAAGCTTAAATTTACAAATACTATATGTCTTTTAAATTATATAGATGAGATTTAGGTAAATACAAGCCAAACTCAAAATAATTAACTCAGAAAGAATGACTATCACGGTAGGAGGTGCTCTATAAAACCCCAAATAAACAAGAAAAGAATATAATCTCCCTCCATGGTATTACAATTTACATACTAAAATCATAGAATAAATAAAGGGTACTACAATCTGCAAGAGAGATAAGTCAATGAAAACTAATCAAAATAGCCCCTGATATTTTTCACACTAATTTTCAAGATTAGAAAGGCCGGAAAAGGTTTTGCTATGTTCTACCAAAAATGTTAATGTAGATTTTTATATCCAGTAAAACAGTTCATTAATTGAAAAATGAATTCACATTTTCAATAATCAAAATAGATCGAAGGCCCTGATGAATTCCTTAGATCTTAAGGGGAAAAAAAAGAAAATGAGAAAACTATATGTCTGATAAATTCCTTAGATGATAATTAGATAAACACATTAAAGCAGCTTCATATAGGATACCAGAAGAAACTAAGGCCTGAGGACAAGAACAAACACACTGAAAAATAATTGATGCTGAATCATGGGCATTTAAACATTTAGTATCTCCTTTGTGATGCATTTATGGGAGCTTTGGTAATGCAACCTTTCTGGATGAAGATAATATTTGTGCTCTGAAATTAAAAGCCATAAACCTACAAACCAATTCCAAGAAAACAGAAAAATAAAAGCATCCACAATAATAAAGTAGGCTTCCTCCCAGTGATTAAGGGGTAATTGAACATATGTAAATTAATAAATGTGATCAACTATATAAACTGAAAAAAAACATAATACATGATCATCTCTTTAGATATAAAAGACATTTGATAAGATCCATTTCTGTTTCCTTAAAAAAGTCCTGGAGAGACTGAGGAGTCAAGGGGTATAACTCAAGGATAAACAGGCAGCTGAAAGAAAGTGCATGGTCAAGAGAGATACTCAAAGCTTTTCTACAAAAATCAGGATTAATACAAGGTTGTCCGCACTCTCTCCATACATATTCAGGATAGTTCTTGAGAAATGATCCATAACAGTGGTGGCTCTCAAACTTCCTAATTCCGTGGTCCTTTTTTCTTCCTTCCTTCCTTCCTTCCTTCGTTCCTTCGTTCCTTCGTTCCTTCGTTCCTTCGTTCCTTCCTTCCTTCCTTCCTTTCTTTCTTCTCTTTTCTTTTTTAGATATTTGGTTGAGATTATGAACTGTAAGAATCTTTCTAACTGCGGCTCACCCTGGAGTTTTTGTTTACTGTAAACAAGTATTTATGATGAGGCTCAGCTTACACTTAACCTTTAATCCAAGAACTAACTAAAGTCAACCATAGCACATGAACATCAGTAAATAGAAAGATGGGTCTTGGAGTGGGAAAATATTTAACGCATCCTGGAGAAGGAGAAAAAGCTTTTCTCTTGTGGGAAGTCAGCTAAGTGAGAATGTCATCTTGGTGCTCTCTCTGCCTCTCTTTGCTAGCGGTTTTCACCACATCATCTGGCTCCTGAGTCTTCATTTAGTAAAATCACACTTACAGAATGTAGTTTTTTAAAATGTCACCATTTAGTACAATTGCTCCTGTTGTGGAATAGTGAAACATGAAATTGTTTTAGTTGCAGCCTCATAGCTGCAGTTTTTCCACTGTTATGAATTGTAAATATTTTTGGAAATGGAGATTTGCCAAAGGGGTTATGACTCACAGGTTGATTACCACTGATGTACTGCAACAACCCAACTGGAGAGGAGACAAACTGGAAAGGAAAAGGTCAAAGTATCTTATTTTGCAGATGGTATGATAGTATAGCTCAGTGACCCTAAAAATCCCACCAGTAACTCCAACAGCGTTTAAACACTCTCAGCAAAGTAGCTCTAAAAAAATTAACTCACAAAAATCAGTAATGACA
Source organism: Rattus rattus (assembly GCF_011064425.1). NCBI lineage: Eukaryota > Metazoa > Chordata > Mammalia > Rodentia > Muridae > Rattus > Rattus rattus. The sequence goes on from NC_046164.1 coordinate 46,725,866, forward strand.
AACAGACTGAGTAAGAGATCAGGAAAATATCACCTTTAAAATAGCCTTAAATAATTTAAAATAATTTGTCCTAACTCTAAGAAGCAAATGAAAATACGCATTTGATACAAAATGTTTAGTCATTGACAAGAGAAACTGTAAAACATATCACATGATGGAATGATCTCCCATGCTCATGGATTGGTAGCAACTGCACAAAAACAGACATGTTGATTAACGGAACTGAAGGCCCAGACAGAAATCCACACTTCTGTTTACACCTGATTTTGATAACTAAAACAGAAATATGCATAGAAAAAAAAAGCATCTTCAACAGATGGTATTGGTCAATGTTCTACATGTGAAAGAGTGCAAACAGAGCCATAGGAATCACAATGATCAAAATGGAGCAAAGACCTCCGGGTAAATCAGATACAATGAATCTGCTCCAAAACAAAGTAGGGAATAGCCTTGAACACATAGGTCCAGGAGAAGACTTTTGAACAGCACACTGGTATCACAGGTACTAAGACCAACAGTTAAGGTATGAACCCACAGGAAACTGAAAAGTCTCTATATGGCATAAGACACCATTACATGGACAAATTTTTAGCCTATGAAATGGGAAAAGATTTTTATCAACTTTAAAATGGGTAGGGGGTTAATATCCAAAATGTTTAAAGAACTAAAAGAAATGGTATCAAGGAAACAAACAACTGAAATGTCCAAAACTTCTTGTCAGCAGGGAGATATAAATCAGAACTGCACTGGGAATTCATCTTATGCTTATCAGAAGGATTAAGATTTAAAAAAAAAAAAAAAGACAGCTCAGGCTGGCAAGAACGTTGGCTGAAGAGAATCCTCACCCACTGCTGGTGGGAGTGTAATGTTGTCCACCCTTCATGAAAACCAGAATGGTGTTTCTTCAAGAAAATGGGAATCAATCTACTTTATGATCCAGTTTTGGCACACTTGGACATATACCCGAAGGAAACATTATTCTACCATGAAGACACTTGCTCAACCATGTCTCTTGATGTTTTATTCATAACCAAAAGATGTTAACAATGTGAATGTCCCTTAACAGAAGATTGATACTCCTATAACAGATCAGAACCAATAAAGGGACCCACCTGGAGGTTTTCATTTTTTTTGGTCACTTTTGCCCACACACGCTCCTTTCTTTCCTATTGGAATCACACACACACACACACACACACACACACACACACACACACACACACACACACATTTGGCTTTTTTAAAACTTTATTTGTTGTTTACAAGTTTAAATTGCTTTAGCCTCAAAAGAGAATTGATATGCAACATATTTAGATTTCTGAAAGTTATGGGTAGCACTAAATTTAGAGTAAGCACATTTTTCATCGTATTTCCACGCACCTATGTGTTGTTCCGGAGTAGATTATTATGTTTTGAAATATCTTAATTGGTATAGAGTAGTGTGCTTCTCTAGAATAGAGTATGTGGTACTGAATTGCTTTTTGATTAGATTCTAGACTTTATCCAAAGGAGAGAATCACATGCCTAGTACTTTAACTGTCCTCAAAATCATCAGGAAGGAAAATCAGCTCCTAGGACAAAATTTGATATTATTATTTTGTTATATGAATAATGTTTTCACATAGACTCCTAAATATAGTTTTATACTCCTAGTCTTGGGATGTGCTTAATCATGGCCACAGAAATTTTGTTTTTGCCTTCAACAGAAATCAGTGCAGAAGAACACAATGTGCCTACGTTCTGAGACTAAGAAACTGAATACTCAGACCTTATGTAGACTTTTATAAGAGAGTAAACCACAAGATGAACAAGGTGGCAGAAAATGTTAGAGTTGAGGGATGAAGGCAAACTGTGAAATACTGCCTGGTGGACAAAATATTGCTATCACATAATTAACTCACAGATGCTACTGTCACCTAAAGAAACCCAGTATGAAACCTGCCCAAATTCCAATACTGTAGATGATTTCTAGTTCCCATTGCTACCTGATGAGCTGTTGACAGTGAATAGTTGCTGGAAAAGATAGACTGTTTTGTTTTTTTGACGATGTGGATACTGGTAGGTTTTATCAGTTCCAATGGAATGACCCACAACCAGGCACATAGTAGCATTAATTGGACACAGTGGATTATTTAAAAACTTGACATGAAATGGTAAGGAGACATGCTGGTGGGGAAAAAGAGAAAATTCTGAAAGGGAAGTTTGGTAGATACGCTCATACTTACTGTTGTTCTAGAGATTACACTCTGTTGTGGAGGGAAAGTATTTATTTATTTGTTTGTTTGTTTATTATTTATTTATTTTACTAAGAAGCAGACAGCCTTGAGCAGAAACTGAGAACTTAAATCCTGAACCTCAATCATGAAGCAGAGAGAACACATTCCAAATAGCACAAGGCTTTTAAACTTCACAGCCCACTTTCAGTAACATACTAATATGAAAGAAATGGAATTTCTTCAAACTTTCCATTCACAGAAATGAAACCACTGTATACAACTAGTGAAAAGAAATGAAGTTCCCTTCATGTGGTCTTATTGAAGTAATAAGTCTATTAAACCTCTGTAGTAGTAATTTGAAAGGGAGTTCTTTGGACACATTGGTCTAAAGTAGCACGTCAACTATGTATACATGACAGGGACATGAATATTCCTGACTGAAAGCATGAAAATGCTTGGCTTCTAGTGCCATGCAGGTATTTTTACATGCTCAGCAAACTTACCTTTCTCATGACTGTCTTTTTATTATAATTTGTGCCACTTGATGAGAACATTCCAACAAGGTGGTCCAGACATGGATGCTTAATACAGACACATGTTGGTAAAGCATTTTTATAATAGCTCTTTAACACCCATCATGGAAAATGGCATCCATAGTTTTGTAATTCAAGTAAGCAGTATAAAGTCTGCCGTGATTTTGCTTTATGTGATAGAGCCTCTGCCACGTAAGAGAATTTTATGTCATAAAATTGGACAGGAGCCTCTACAAATCGTCATGACCTGTTCTGAAATTCAGATCCATGGTTAAAATTCATGTGAAACAGAAGCTGTCACAGTGGAGAAAGACTATAATACAATCAGCAGAAAATTACAAAAACATAATCACAAAATATACACCCAAGAGACAGCATAGGAAGAGGCTGACAAGCAAGTGGAATCCAACATAACTCTTGTCTGGGAGCTACTTCCTCCCAGAGAGATAAAACTCAGGAGTAGCAGTGTCAACACCTCCCTTGAGCAATATCACTGTCTTGTGAGAAAGAAGAATGACAGGCATTGCCTGTTTCACAGATACCTGAGACTGTACTGGCTTTATGTATTTTGAAGAGACAGAGGCAAAACTGTCAGTGAATGAATCCTGCGTATTGCCAGGGTAGAGCAAATGCAGACAAGCTTGAGGGTGCGTTTGCTCAGCCACTATCGGCCTTACAATTAACTGGCAGAAACAGCATTACAGATTACTAGAAAACTAAAAGAAGAAAAAAAGTTTCTCATGTTGTAGAACAAACTTTAAGGATTTCATCTAATCACCTATGGTGCATGGTGATTTGGGGAAATCAAACAATCATTTTTTGTGGCGATATGCATAGGTGTATAGTTGCATTTATCAAGAATTTAGAATAAATCCCAGATGGTCACTATTTTCCCTAGTAAATGTACTGGTTTAGTACACTCATACAAGAAAATGCCAAAGTTGAAAAATGGAGATCCAGAAAAAATATTTTATAAAGATATTTATACTAAATATCTCATTAAAATAAAGTCCAAAGCCTTACTTATGGATATATGTGTGTATATACATACACATATGCAATAACAATTAATAAGAAAAAAGCCACGAAATTGGAAAGAGAGTAGAAACAGAGGGATGACATAAATTGGAGGAAGGAAAAGAGACATGTTATAATTATTATCACAAAAATAAAATAAAAGGTAACATAAAAAACATAAATTTTAGTGCTACTTCACAATTTTTGATAATTGTAATGGTTAATGCTGAATTGGTAACATTTTATTAAATAGTATTTTTTTAAATTAGTCAACCATAGCTAAAGATTATGCAGGCAATTGTAGTTTGAACTGCTCCATACATACTGCTTTTATTTAATCTATAAATATAGTCAAAATTGATTCAATATTATTGACACTATTTATACAAATCTGCATTGAGTATTTGTAGGCATATTAAAACAAGGGATAGTTATTAGTTAAAAATTTCTGTTTTGGTATCCAAGAGCTCAGATCAACCAGGCTAATCTTGAATTGACTTTTACTTTCATGTTCTTGAATAGTTAGAAAAAATCAAATTCATTCATGAACAGTCTATTATAAGGCTTATTTAGAAAAATATACTTTGAAAATTAAATAACTAAATAGAAAATAAATTAACTTAATTTAATTATTTACATATTCTAGCAAAAACTTCAGAATAAATTTGTAGGCATATTGTGATCATATATTATTCATTTCTCTACAAAGTTAGTATTGAAAGTTTATAGTCCCATATGGATTCAACATGCTACCATAGATTAGGAAATTTGGCCCGTTAAAAATCTTCAACACCTAAAGAAATGTTCAACATCTTTAGTCATCAGGGAAATGCAAATCAAAACAACCCTGAGATTTCACCTCACACCAGTGAGAATGGCTAAGATCAAAACTCAGGTGACAGCAAATGCTGGCGAGATGTGGAGAAAGAGGAACACTCCTCCATTGTTGGTGGGATTGCAGACTGGTAAACCATTCTGAAATCAGTCTGAGGTTCCTCAGAAAATTGGACATTGAACTGCCTGAGGATCCAGCTATACCTCTCTTGGGCATATACCCAAAAGATGCCCCAACATATAAAAAGACACGTGCTCCACTATGTTCATCGCAGCCTTATTTATAATAGCCAGAAGCTGAAAAAGAACCCAGATGCCCTTCAACAGAGGAATGGATACAGAAAATGTGGTACATCTACACAATGGAATATTACTCAGCTATAAAAAAACAACGACTTCATGAAATTCGTAGGCAAATGGTTGGAACTGGAAAATATCATCCTGAGTGAGCTAACCCAATCACAGAAAGACATACATGGTATGCACTCATTGATAAGTGGCTATTAGCCCAAATGCCTGAATTACCCTAGATGCCTAGAACAAATGAAACTCAAGACGGATGATCAAAATGTGAATGCTTCACTCCTTCTTTAAAAGGGGAACAAGAATACCCTTGGCAGGGAAGAGAGAGGCAAAGATTAAAACAGAGACTGAAGGACACCCATTCAGAGCCTGCCCCACATGTGGCCCATATATATACAGCCACCCAATTAGACAAGATGGATGAAGCAGAGAAGTGCAGAAGTGTAGATCGCTCCTGAGAGACACAGCCAGAATACAGCAAATACAGAGGCGAATGCCAGCAGCAAACCACTGAACTGAGAATAGGACCCCCGCTGAAGGAATCAGAGAAAGAACTGAAGAGCTTGAAGGGGCTCTGAGACCCCATATGTACAACAATGCCAAGCAACCAGAGCTTCCAGGGACTAAGCCACTACCTAAAGACTATACATGGACTGACCCTGGACTCTGACCTCATAGGTAGCAATGAATATCCTAGTAAGAGCACCAGTGGAAGAGGAAGCCCTGGGTCCTGCTAAGACTGAACCCCAGTGAACTAGACAGTTGGGGGAGGCGCAATAGGGGAGGGTGGGGAGGAACACCCATAAGGAAGGGGAGGGGGAGGGGATGTTTGCCCGGAAACCGAAAAGGAATAACACTAAATGTATATAAGAAATATTCAAGTTAATAATAAAAAAAAAAAAAGGAAAAAAAAAGGAAAAAAAAAAAAAAAAATCTTCACCTCATGATGCTAATATCTGAAGTAAATATTTATATCATAAGATACTCAATATGGATATAATATTTCTAAGCTCAAAAAAAGGAGGTTTTTATCTCCTCACAGTAGCCCTGGTTATTTCTCTAAGATCTAAACAAAATTAAGCCTGGGAACCAACCAGCATGGAAGTCTTAGAGTTGTAGTGACCCTCCCTGCCCCGCAGCAGTTCAGAAGCCCTAGGAGTGCACACTATAATGGTGACACACTCAAGCCAGCTTTGGGAAGACAGATCAAGTTTAGTTGGGGTGATTCAAGGTAATATAGTTTTGGCGGACTGGGAGTATGAATATCCAGGGTACTCAAAGGTCATTGGCTGAAGGTTTAAGGTACTGAGATGCCTCATTGGCATAGGGCGAAAATCCAGGGATCTCAGGTGCTAGCTGATTGGGGTCTTATTGGATGAAAGGAAATTGAACCTGTAAACTGGGTGTTAAGGTCAGAGAAGAAGCCCTGCTAGTAAAGAGAATCTTCCATTTTGAGCTGAGCCCAAAAGGCTATCCAGACAATAAACGTGGGAACATATCTGCCTCCATTATTTTTTAATGGAGACAGGTCACTAAAGTACTCAGCCTGTATATTTAGCAGTGAGTTTTGCAGTGTTCCTTATGTATACTTTAAAAATTGGACTAGGCAGGGTATAAGCATAAAAAAAAAAAATGTAACACAAACTGAAGAGGTAATGAGGGGGGAGAGCCAGAAAGAAAAGGGATTATTGAACCAACTTAATTGCTCATTGGATCGAATTCTCAAGAGCAAGTCTGTACTGAGGTTTCTGAGGGTATAAATATTAACCTCCGACAACATTTGATTCCTTTACTTAGACATAATTTTTTTTTTCTCAATACTAAGCAAATCCTCCCATGTTAGGTAGTCATTAGGCCTCAGCAAGAGAGTTCATCTGTCTCGGGAAAGAACCAAGACTATCCTCTGTAGGTATCATTGCCTGATTGTCTCAAAAGTCTCCAGCCAGATAGTTTATCTGGAAAGGGCAGAATCATGGCCCCAGCAGATCAAAGGGCAATGGTGGGCCCTATTTCTTCCAGCAAAGGAAGGACCATCTCTCTCTCAGTGTCCACACTTTCTGCAACAGCAGGTTGCCTTCTCTTCCTCATAGAAGTAAACCTATGTACATTTATTATATATAATAAATAATGGGTTTTTTTACCAAACAAAGAGAGGGAGTGATGCACACATTAAGCCTGTACCAATCTGATTGCAGCACATCAGTGGTGGCCTGCTACTGTACCTAGGAGAAGAGCAAAAGGGTAGTTGTTAGAGGAATCTTAAACCTGGCTTGGAACCCTTAAGTAGAAAGTCACCTGTATCGAATTAAGGAAAGCAGAGGAAAGAGCTGGAAAATATTTACCTCATCTGCCTAGGGGTGCTGAGAAAGCAAACCCTGTGTTAATTATGTATCTCAAAGAGGCAGTAAGTGCTTGACTGTGAAAAATAAGTACATGGTATTATTTTTATGAGTTGAAGATTAAATAATGGTTGCTAATGTAGTCCCTTTGACCTGTGGAAAATACATCTAAGATGACTCTGTGAAGCTTAAAAAAATTAAAATTTACGAATAGAGATACATTTTAGGTGTGTCCATATTACCATCATTTGTAATCTGTAAACAATTTTGGATTAGAAGCAGGAGCATTCTTTTAGTTACTCCTATTACTAGGAAAAATAAGTATTTAAACAAATCTTAGATAAAGAAACAGGGAAAAGTTTTGGGAGAACCACTGTTGTTCTAAACTATGTTATCTCCAATTGTAAAAGCAAAACTCCACCCAACATTCCTGCATATTCGGTTCACAGCTCCAGCTCCTTGCTTCAGCCAAACTGAGAGGCACCAAACACTTGTAGTCAGTCTGCCCAGAGGATTTAATTCGACCATGTAAGTCCAATTGTGCCAGCGATCTGGCCAGTCCTTCCTGCTCCTAGCACGGAGAAGAAACCTGCTTTATTTTTGATAGCTGTTTGCTTTAGCTTTTGTCTTTGACTCCACTGCAGTAGGCTAGGTCTTACCCTACAGGGGATGGAGTGCTCCTGGCAGGGTGGGGACACTGGCCTGTTTTTGCTCTGCAGGTCCCTCCCATTCCAGGCCAGGGTATTGGCTGTGTGTTGCCCCAGAGCTGCATACCTACTCAGCCTGGCAGAGGGCAGTTACTGCTGCAGAAGGGCTAAACCTCTCTTCCCAAAGGAAGTATGGATAGAAATGGAAGTCCCTTTAGACAGAGTGTAAGGTGTTTACCTTTCAAATCTGAAGCTGGCAGAGGCCTGCTCCGCTGTAGTCCCTTGCTGCCTGAGTTCTGGAAAATTTGCTTTATGAGATCGATGATCTGCATTTGAGGGGATCCAGCCCCTATGGAGTGGTTGTCAACTGAGAATTTCCCTGGGGCTCAAGACTCTGAGCATGGCCACAAGCTGAGGGGAAGGGCCTGCCAAGGTACCCCCCAGGCACACTCTCTGTTCTTGGCTGAGTGTTTCCCCCACTTTAGAGTGCAACTTTGCTGGCCTGAGAATGAAGGGGATGAGGAAAGGGAAGTAGACAGGATCCGAAAGCACACGTGGCTTTTTAATGAGTTCGGTGTTTGTTTGTTTGTTTATTTGTTAAACAGGGGAATTTGATAGGGCCTACATTTTCCTAATCCGAGGGGGTGTTTTATAAAATGAAATCTTCCCTGTAATAGGAAACAGAGAAAGTGCTGCCACTGATGGTCCAAATTCCTGAGGCTCTCCTGCCACAGGGATTGCTATGCCAGAGCAAGCCATCCTTAGATTAAGAAAGTATCAGCTGCCTTTAGCTAGAATCCACTGTTTCTACCCTGGAGCCTTGCTGGTGTAGTAGGTGAGAGGAGAAGTTTGGTGATAACATGAATTATAGTTTATGATGAGTATATGCCCTTAGCTGTGTTTGGTGACACAGAGAGACCAGCTGGGCTGGGATTCTCTGGTGGGAGTAAGAATCATGCAGTGCAGTTAGCAAAAGCCTTTCTGCTCCTTTCTTGGGCCCTTGGATAGGAAGGCATTAGTTGGTACAGTTTTGTTTCTATTGTACCCAATGTCATTTCCAGACTGCTAACTTCTCCACCAATAAATATGAATAGAGGAGAAAGAATGAAGATTCATGAAATTCATCCCCGTGTCATTTCTGTAGGTCCTCAGCCCCCCCCCCCCGTGTCCTTCATTGTCTTCTTAGGATTGACTCATATGCCACATATGAGAGACTTAGCTTTGCCTAACAGAAGGAATGCGTTCTGTGTATCCATCTCATATCTCCCAATGCAGACTTTCTCTTGTTATACCTTATAAAGATTTTAAATGTCCACTGTGGCCAAAAGCAAATGTGACCTCTCCTTCGGCACTATATCATTATTGAGTCTAAAAAAACTGAAACAGTCAGGGGGCTAGAGAGATGGCTTAGTGGTTAAGAGCACTGGCTGCTCTTCCGTAGGTTCCGTGTTTAATTACCAGCAATGTCATTGCAGCTCGCAACCATCTGTAATAGTATCAGATGCCCTCTTCTGGTGTGCAGGCTCTCTATGCAGATAGAGCATCCATATACATAAAACAAATAAAGAAATCTTTAAAAAAGGACAAAAAAAAGAAAAAGAATCAGCTGTCCTAGTGACTTGAAATGGTTAAGGCTGTTTTTGTGGGAATCTCAAAACGAGGCAGGAGTGTATTTCTGACTCCTATGGTTGCTTTTGGGACTCTTCCTAATCAGTAGCCTTGTCCAGCCTCAATCTGAGGGACTTTGTGTTGTCTTCTTGTATCCTGTTTTAACCTATTGGGCTGTAATGTCTTGGAGGCCTGCACTTTTCTGAAAAGCAAATTAAAAAGGAGGTAGAACAGAGGAAGGTGGAAGGTTTAGTGGGGAGCCGAAAGGACTGGAGAAAGGGAAAATTGTGTTTGGTATGCATTGTATGAGAGAAGAATGTATTTTCAATAAAAATTTTGAAACATAAAATAAAAATAAAAACCCTGTAAAGTGACAGGTTGAATGTAAAGTCAACATTTGATTTTTGTGTCTTACATCCAATTTTCTAAACCAAGTCCTTGATTGGTATTAGATATGGGCAATGAAATGTAGAAAAGGTAGAGTGTCTAGCAAGGATTTTCAAGATGCTTTAAGTGTAAACAATTATCTGGTATTGTGTTTTAATAAACTGATCAATTACACATGAATTTTCAGGTCTTCACATTAACTATGAAGCTATTTAAAATGTTTCCTTTAGCATCAATATTTCTAAAGTAATTAAGTCATAAGGAAAAGACATATAAATTGGAAAGTCATGATAAAAACCCTATTCATTGATTGCTCGGTGTGTGTGTGTGTGTGTGTGTGTGTGTGTGTGTGTGTGTGTGTGTGTGGTGAACTTGTGTGCATGGTGTGGGTTTCTGTAAGGCAGACCCTCAAATATATGCATATGTTTATTTGAATGACTTGAATTCTCATAGATGATTTGTGGATGATATTGATCACCCATGCCAATTGTCTATTGATCATCTCAGAAAAAGTAAGAATGTTTTGTAATTGTGTGCGCATGTGTGAGTGAGTGTGTGTGTGTGTGTGTGTGTGTGTGTGTGTGTGTGTGTGTGTTTCTATTTTGTGTCTGCTAGGGGATTTCTTTCCAGTGCTCTCTATTGAAGTTGATAAATATAGCAACAGCTTAACACTCTGAAAGGATTAATTAATGTTGCCTGGAAAATACAGACTCTGAATTCAAAATGTCATGTCCCTTCTCTCTGCTGTTATTTTGCTGTTTCTTAAGGCTTCCCCATTGCTATTACTGTGATGGAGTATGTTCATACTCAGAACTAGAGCTTTTCCCGTTTTGCTTCTCAGAGGCTATTTAATTTTAATTGCTCCCCAAGCATAGGCCAATTCAGGATGGCAAGAGCCTAGCAAGAATCCTTCACAGATCCTTTGAAGTTTGAAGAGCTCCCATTCACATTGCCTCAGGCTTCCTTCCCACATTTGTGTGAAAATATTGCTGAACACCTCTGTCCTATATGCTCAGTGTTAGTTACTGAGTTACTGTTAGTGAAAGGACCTTGGGTAGGCTTGAGAGTTCTCAAGCAGTCAGAAAGTTTAATGTATTCAAACAGATACTGCTATGTGTTGTGTTTCGAAAACCATAAGAAATATAAGGATAGGCGATACTATCAGCACCAGAATAAATTACGCAGTACAAAATAAAGCACTGGATATTTCACTTGGAATTAAAACATGAGTAATTATGTTCTCTTCAACAGAAAGTGATTATTTACATTTCAAAGGTTGCATATTTGTAAAAATACACTAAATAGCATCTACATTACAAAATAAATACTAATTCCTTACAGTAATGAATGCATATATTTTTCAGTTACAGGTAAATATATGCTCCACTCTTACTTTTTGGTGGAAAGGAGAAGCTGAAATAACATATATTTCTTCTAAGAAAAAGAGTCACTGTAAAAGGTTACACAGAATATTTTTTAACTTAAAAGATAATTTGTAAGTAATGCAACAGAAGAAATATAAACTAAAGATATGTGAAAGCAACATTACTTATGAAATTTCCTTCATTGATCACATTTAATGAGTGTACATGATCAGAGGAAAACTAATATTCTAGTTAATTTAACATTAAACAAAATTTAGCGGAAAACCAGAAATATAACTAGCATTTCTTTGAAAAAATTGTCTTCCCTTAAGTATTTATTAATCTTTAAGCATAGTCATAATTACTCTAGCTTCTCATTCCCAAGAAGACAGTCCTGTGCATATAGATACCCAGCTTGATGACTTAACTTGAAATAGTTATTAAGTAATTGCCTTGGTTTATATTAGACAAGGTTTTTCTTTATAAAGTTCTAAGATGTTGCTTTGCAGACAATATGACATCTGTCAGGGAGCAATTCTTTTGCCTCTGGTTCTTGAGTGGTTATATTATAAGCAGGAATTGTCACACATTTCTAAGGCTCTAAATATAAACACAAATCATGTGTTCTGGATCTTCAACTATGTGCCTAGTCTTGTACCTTTTCCTGACAAATAAAATAAAATAAAACAGAACTGTTTAATAATGCCATTTTGGTGCTTCGTTTGAAAATAAAATGCAATCTTTCCAAGTCATAACTACTGATATTTCTGTACAAATGTGCTCTTATATAAAGTTCCATTTGATACAAAATAGCACCACTTTGAAACACTCAAAGTACATATCTTAAAGTAACATTACCCTTTTTAAAATCATTTACATCATAGTACATCCAATAAATAATCTTCCCAAATTTTACAATGGATGTATTTCCCGGGGCTCTGTGGTTCTTTCACTCCTCAATATGTTCTGAAGTCTTCTCTTCAAACTTATTGTACTTGCTTTAGATGTTACATAGTTTGATATTTGTCCCTTCAAAATTAAACACTGATTCCCTAACTTCAACCATGTTGTGATTTAGAGTTGTGGCCTCCGGGATGCTCGTGGAGGAAGGGCCAGGTTTTGTTGTAGATGTGAAGGGTCTTTTCAAAATACTCATGTGACTAAAATATGATCAAAATGTTCGCAGACAGTTATTAAATGGTGAATGGATTGAAGGGCTCTTACTTAATCAATAGTTTATGCAAAGGTAGATTCATAACTTGCAAGCATTGTTGAAAGATCATCAAAGCTTTGAAAGTATATCCTAATTACATACAGCAAGTTTCTAGGAGTGTGTTTTTTAAAGGGTATTTCTTAGCCCTTCCTGGCTTAGTCCTGTTTCTCATATTTTCTGACTAGAGGCATGTAGCCAGGATTTTTTGGTATTCTTTTCTTGCCATCAAGATGACCTCTCTCACATTAGACCCGAAATGGGGTGTCCATCCAACCTTGGGCTGAACTTTGGAAGCTTCAACCAAAAAAAAAAAAAGACAAAACAAAATATAACATTTCCTTCTTCAAACCATTTCTTTCTGGTTTCCATTAATTGCTGAGAAGTGAAAGTGGTATCTGAGAGGAGACAACAGAGCACTTGCTCTTTCTCTTTTCCTCACTCCTGCAAGAACAGAACCAGAATGTATGTAAGCCAGATATCTGCCCGACAGAAAGAGAACACTCAGCAGAGCATGTCTACGCTGATATGGTTGTCTTCTCAGGTTCCAAACTGTAAAAATAGTTTGTTTTAAACAGTAATTCAATGCACAGTAATTTTTAATGGCAAAGTAAACAGATTAATAATTTTTTCTAATTGGTTTCTCTTCATCTACATTTATTTTTCTACTACCATCAGTTTAGGAATTAAATATATAATTAAATGCATAAATTATACTTTATAAAAGTGTTACAATGGCTTTTCTATGTTTTTATTATTTTCTAATTTTTTATTGTTTTTTATTTACATGTCAGATGTTATCCCTCTTCCCCATTTCTCCACTGAAAATTCTCTATCTCAACCCCCTTTTCCCTGCTTCTATGAGGGTGCTCCCCGACCTACCCACCCACCCACCCACTCCTGCTTCACCACACTTAGCATTCTCCACACTGCGGTATCAAGCCTTCACAGGACCAAGGGCCTCTCTTTCCACTGATTCCAGATAAGGTCATCCTCTGCTCCATATTCAGTAAGAGCCATGGGTCTGTCCATATGTATTCTCTTTAGTTGGTGGTTTCATCCCTGGGAGCCCTGGGGGGTCTGGTTGGTTGATATTGTTGTTCTTCCTATGGGGTTACAAACCCCTTCAGCTCCTTCAGTTCTTCCCTTAACTCCTCCATTGGAGTCCCAATGCTCAGTCTGATGGCTGGCTCCAAGCATCCACATCTGTATCTGTAAGGCTATGGCAGAGCATCTCAGGAGACATCCATTATCAGGCTCCTGTCAACAAGCACTTCTTGGCATCAGCAATAGTGACTGGGTTTGGTGGCTGCATATGGGATGGATTCCCCAGGTGGGGCAGTCTCTGGATGGCCTTTCCTTCAGTCTTTGCTCCTCTCTTTGTCCCTGTGTTTTCTTTAGACCAGAGCAATTCTGAGTTATGGAAATGGATGCATCATATCTACCCCTTCTACTCCCCTCTAACCATCTCGGATCCCTGTCCATATCCCACTTCTCAACTTCATGTACTCTGTTATTTTTAAATGCCCTATGAAATCTGTTCATATATTTATTGATATGAGACCATCTTATGGCATATAGTCAACCTAACAGAACCAAAATAGCCAACGAATATTTCTTCTTCAACTAATACTTACCAGCTTCAATTAGTTCCATGGTTAGATGTCAGATATTTTGAATTTCTGCTCCATCTATGTAGGTCTTGAGCAAGTAACCACAGTGGCTGTCAGTGAATAAGCTCCACGACAGTGTCATTCATGGACAGAAGGCAGCATTTCACAGTTCTTTTGCCTATCTTATACCTCTTACACTCCTTCTGCATTTGCTTTCTGTATAATCTCTGAGTAGTATCATGGGATGCACAGTGCATTCACATGGGTGATAAAGTTGACTCTTTCATGACTAAACAGTCACAGTAGCTTATTGTCAACATTTTCCCATCAATGAATGCCTGTGTTTATTGAAATCTACTTCAAAATCAACTTGTTTAACCAGGTCTGAGATCAGGTCTTATTCCAATAATCACAATGCAATGAGAAAATAAATGCAACAATTGTATCGTGTCCAGAAGGAATTTTATTGTGACATACTTCTGCAAGATCTATCCTTCTTCTTTTGTTATATCCTCTGAAGACGTAACAATGTACCCGGATCCTTGAAGAGAGTAATTTGAGTGCCCCATGTAAGACTGAACACTCAACAGCCAATTCTTTCTTAAGCACCATGACAGTCAGTAATCTGTATTTATCACCATTTTCTGAATATATTTTTTGATCAAGACTGAGAGCAGCACTCATCTGTGTGTAAAATTTAGAAGCCATTTTGATGCCATGTTCCTATAGCAAAACAAAAGTAGCAGGTTCATCCCTAATGCCTATGAGATCTCTAATGATGGGTTTTGACCAGGTCCATAGATCAAATGATTTGAGGTTGTGTTTGTATATAAGTTTAGATATAACACATAAAGTTTGAACAACTGGAGCATGGGCTGCATCTGACTGTTGCCTGATCCTGTTTCTTTAACTGGGCTGTCTTGTCTGGCCTCTGTAAGAGAGGATGTGCCTAGTCCTGCAGTGACTTAATGTGCCTGGGTGTGTTGGTAGCCAGGAGGGGCCTCCTGTTTTCAGAGGAGCTGAGGTTATGAGGATGTAGAGTGAAAAAAATAAATGAATAAATAAATAAATAAATGAAAAAGGAAAACAAAAAACAAGAAAGAAGATAAAGAAAATAGCATTGAACTAGTACAAACATCATGCCTTAAAGGTTAAATTATTATTAAAACTCTGCATATACTAATTAATTCTCTAAATTCATACTGTGACAATTATTTCTTAACCAGATTTTCCCAAAATAATTACGAAGAGATATTTTTAATATTTCGAAGACAGGGGTCTTAGCTGAGCAGATTCTCAACTAACTCAACTAAGTTAGCCAGGCCACCTAGGCCCATCCAGCCAGGTAGCTAGATATATATTCCAGACCCATAATCTTTTTTATCTCCACTCATGTCTGCTGGTAGAAGAGTTTTTCTTCTTCTTCTTCCCAGGGTTCCTTTCTTTATCACGGGAAGTTCCACCTTCCATTTCCTTTCCATTTCCTGTGTAACTGGTCTCCAGGTTTTTATTAAAGCCATTAGAGATTATCTATCTATCTATCTACCTATCAATCTACACACACACACACACACACACACACACACACACACACACACACACACAAACACACACAGCACACTCTAAGAAAAACTAAAAGAACTATCACTTAAGAATTACATTCACAATGTTCAATCCACTTGTATTTGGCATTCTTTGGAAAAAGAACTATACTAACTACCCTATCTTGATGAGTTTGGAATTTTATATCTAACTCAGTTTCTATGCTAACTTACATTACTAACCTAAAACCACTTATTTATAATTTCTTCCAAGACTCATAAAATATCTTCTAGACTCTCAAACCTTCATTTACCATCCTTAAAAATCTATCCTCTGAACCTTAAACACTTTTTTAGATCTTAAACTTATAGTAAAGCTATGATTATCTAGTCTTCAATCCCACCAGAGGCTTGAAACTGAAAAGAAATTCTGAGTATGCAGGAAATGAAGGAACACAGCTACCAAAAATTGTATGATAGAGACAGCTGACGGCCTAGACAGTTGCCAATATTCTCTAAAATATCAGCAACTTCAGCCTTCTGGCCCAGAATATCTGACAGGACTTTTATGAAGCAGGAATTAAGAAGGACTCGCTTACCCTGTCTCATAAGTGCTTGGCAATTGACATTTTCTATTAGTTTGTTCTTTCTGGAAAGTGCTTTGTCTGTAAATGAAGCTTTCTTTGCCCAGTGGCTAGCTTTTACAATTGAATCCATCTCCAAAAGGTGGTTCTATGATACTCATTATCTTCTTCTAAGTAGGATGGGGAACTCCTAGGAGTTGACATGTCTCTGTGTCAAAAAGATCTTAAATTAATAAAAAACATCTTTAAATGCCATATTCTGTGATGTTCTGAGGTTTTGGAAGACAATCTATTCATTCCCTGTTTCTGACTATTTATTATCTGTTAACCCAGGATGTATTTTATTTTTTTGTGGTAGCCAAGATTAGTATCTGACATAATAATGAGTTTGCTTCTCTGGACATAAACTTGTATTTCTTAGATGTCCTAAACAGATTATAATACCAGCTTTAAAAGGACTAGGACAAAAACTGCATTTTCAAATGAATTGCCAATGTCCAATACCTTATACAAAGCATTAAAACCATGTATGCATTGCATATTATAACAAAATAACCTTAAATTATATATCAATATACATAATCTACATCAGTATAAACAAACAACATTATATGAGAATAACAATAGCTCTAACTTAAAGAGTAAATTTAATAACTTAGTCTTTTAATCTATAATTCCTATGATGTTTCTTTATTTCTTAATCTTTTCTCTCAACGCCCTTTCCCTTACATAAGAAAGAACAGAGAAAAGGGAAGAAACTAGAGTAAGAAGTCCCTGAGTCTAAGTTCCTAACCTTTGCTTTATCCCTGTCCAAGACTATAGCTATTTATAACCAGCCCCTTTATAACAACATTCATATCCATTGGCCATAATTCATATTGGCCAGGTCCTGGGAAAACTCACTGTATCATTTGCTGTGCAGTCTTTGTATGCTGAGAAAGTCGAAGCTTAAGTGAGCTTCTGACTAGCTCAGTCTGAAAGGATGTGCAAACCGAGGTCATCTTGGGTCAGTGGCACTCCCTGAAGGCATTCTGGAAGGAATTTTCCTGAGGAAACAACATCGAAGCACTATGAGGCAGGATCAGGCTCACAGCATCCCTCAAGGTGGATCATGTTAGGAGTACCCTCCTTGAAATTTTCTGTGAAAATACAAGTTTTACAAGTAATATGCAGTTTTGCATTAATATATGTAAGGAATGTGAAAGATGCACAAATCAGTTAACAAAGATTCTCTGTGCTTTGAGCAGATGAAAGACATCTGACTTTCTTTTGAGCTACTTTGATTATGTAACTGAACTGTAATACAATTTCCCATTCGTGCCTTCTAAAAGGATGGTATGTAATAAGTCACGAGAATTCTGTAACCACCATTTATTGGCCATGTAGGCAGAAGTTCTGGTTGGAGGCATATGTATGTCCCAGTCAGTTTCAAAGTTGTTTCAATAGAGGGTTTAGCACTGTATATTACTGGTACCTTTTGATTTTCTTTCTTTCTATAGCCAAGATCTTCAGAAGCTTTCTTTATAGCAAATATGATCCTTAACTATACCACCTAGCCCATCTAGCCACGTTGTTAGGTATGCCAGGGTCAGAGTAATGTCTGTCTCTTCTTATTTCTCCTTGTGAAGGAGATTTTCTCTTCCTCCTCCTCCTTCTTCCCAAAGTTCCTTTCTCCCTCCCAAGAAGACCTTTCTTCCCCTTCCTGCCCAGCTAATTGGTTATCAGATTTTTATTAAAGCCAATTAGAGAATGATAATGATTAATTAGGTGAGGAAGGGCAGAAATACAATTTCACACAGCATACCCCAGCAATGCCTGGTGAATGGATATTGTATTGACAAAACTGGGAAAGCTTCTTGGTGACTTTTCTCCCCAAGTTGTTTACATAGAATATGAAAACTATCCATCAGTGAAGGCACATCCGGGTCCATCCAGTTCCATTCCGGTGCAATGTCTCTGTCTTCTACAACCAAATGCTGGTGATTTCTACGGTGATAGTATGTTAAATTTCAGTTGTAGTGGCAAAAAAAAGGGGAAATGACAAAAAAAAAACTAAAAAGTTTGTGTGACTTTTTGTCTACAACTACCATACCTACCTCACATGGTTATTTATGTTTAATAATACATAACTTCTGATATTAGCATTGTATGCCTCTACATGGCACCTTCATTCAAAATCTTTCATAAAATTATTATTAGTTAGCTCTTAAAGTAGTGAATGTTTTTGTCATTTCTTCAAATATCCTCACTCCCCTGTTCTCTTTCTTTTCCCAATTTTCTATCTCATTCTTGCTTGAACCTCTTTGCCCAGAATATCCCTTTGCACTATTTACAAATCATCCTTCTTTGTCGCTTATCTAACATATGTGTGCATGGTGATAGTTATGAAATTATATGCATTTTCTGCACATTTCCTTCAAATACTTTTATTGTCTGCCATATCTATTTACTGTAAATTACATTTATAAAACACATTTATATTTTGTAACAGTTATTATTCTGATTTCTGTACCAAGCTGTTGACATATAAGTCCTTGTATATTATCTTAGATATAACTGACTATAACTCATTCATTATAATTACTGAGTAATTTCCACAATAATTACTATAATTGTGAAAAATGCATGTCCGATACATGGTAAGAGAATATGAAACTAAACTTCTTACAAAATTATGAGTCTTGTCAAGGCTACTTGTCATTGGATATTTCCAGAAGCCAGATTGTAAATTATACTCTTTGTAATTATCAAAAACAATTTCTCTTTATGTCATGCTCACCACTCAAGTTCACTTATACACTAGAGTTAACATTTTTTAATCTTTTATGTCGTTGCCACTTCTTATGAAATTTTGTGCCTCTAGTATAGTAGTTTAAAAAAATAAATAAAATGCCATCAGGTCACTAGATCTTTATATCTTTACATAGATATAAAGATATAGACATGACTTAGATCTTTAGAAATAACTTTTCTATGTCTCATAAAAACTATTAATGAAAATATTCTTCATTTCTGAACAAAATTTGAAAGTCAAGATTTATACATGAGACTTTTTTTTTGGCCTACCTCCCAGTTAACTCTTAGTACATTTATTTCCCACATTCATTCTTTATTTTCAGGATTTTTTTCCAAATAAATATATTTGCTAAAAATAAATATTCCTAAGAAAATGGCTGTCAGTGTCTCAATGTGAGAAACTCTAGTATTACCTGAATGATATTTATATATTATCATATTCACTGAATAAATGTATAGTACCTCAAAAACCTATGAAATTAAGTATGTATAAACCTTTTCTTTTTACTATTTAACATTATAGGAAATCCTCAGGACTATTTGTTCTATGTATTTTTTATTTTGTACCTAATATCTTTGCTTTGGTTGTGTATGAATATGTTTATTTTCTCTTTCCTTTAGGGATATATTATGTTACGCTGTCTAATTGTTTGGCCACCTGCTGTAATACTGGCTCACATTATACAGATATTTGGTCATTAGTCCATGCAGTTATTTCTCGCTTGAGAATTATCATTTTTAATTTGGCACCAGTGAACTAATGCCCAGCATGTGTTAAAAACTACCACCTCCAAAGAGCAATAAAGAGAGTTGACTAAGTTGATTAAGACAATAAAACTATCAGAACTGCTTCAGGCTAACAGAAATGCTTACATCAACTCATACTGTTTATAATTGCTGGTATTTTTTTTTTGTTTTTGTTAATGACAATAATATAAGCTACTAATTCAGGTTGTAAATTAAAATATACATAAAATGATAATGCAGGATATAAATTTAAGAAATCACCCATTGAAACTTTAATTGGTAAAATACTTCAATGTAAAATGCACCATGATGAGACACTAAGCTAAATCTATTCAAATAACAGACATTTGGTCTTCATTCCAGAATGATTCAATTTTTAGTAAGAAAAGGTAAATAGAATGAAGATAGAATAGGAGACATATAATGTCATACAACACAACAAATTCCTTTTTCCTTATGCGTCAACACAATTAACCTCTCCTATATTTTACTATACAAAATGGAATATGGAATTAGTGCTTGACTTTGTAATGCACACTATATATTCATTTTAGCTGCATACCAAAAATTTTAAAAATAACAAGCATTTAGCAAACATTCATGCTGAAAATTTAATCCTGTTTGATTTTTGGAATTTTCAATATTTACTTCTGTCTCTATAAATTTCATTTCTAATAAGGAAAAAATTAATTAACTTAGAAAACTAAAAAATAAATAAAGTTTAAAAGGAAATACTAAGTGTTCAGAAAAATTCAATGTGTCTTTTTTATCTAATATAAGATGAAATAAATTAATGAATGTATCATCCATGTTGAAATTTAAGAGTGTGCAGATTTTATGCAGATCTTTAGTTAAACATCAAATCATAATAATTTGTGGACTAGAGCAATCAATGTTTACAAAGTTACAGGCATAAGAATAGCTAGCTTATACATCGCTTAGTTTTTATTCTGCAATACTGCTCTTAGCAGTGACTGCGAATTACAATAAACTGACAATGATTTTTAAAGCCATAGGAAAGTGGGCGATTTAGACAAGTTAAGAAAGACTGTGATAGTGAGACACAGAGCAGTGGTATTCAAAGTTTCTCAGAACTCAGAACAGAGAGCAACCAATAAACATATATATTTTTGTTTATCAAGTTCTTGTAAAGAAAATCATATGCAGGTTTATAAGAAAATAAGGTGACCTGATTTATATATTACTTTAATATTTTACATTATAATTAGTCAAAATGTCTTTTGATGTTTGTTTTGAGAGTGAATGACAAAATATCTATACTCCATTGCTATGCTTTGATTTCATACTTTTTTGAGGCATTTTTCAAGCCCTTGAGGTTAAATCTACTCATAGAAATTTCTACATACATGCTTTTTGAACTATGATTTTTTTATTGAGATTGTTGGAAATGAACCTTGATGAGTTTGAATGAATTCAAAAGGCTGTGTTTTATTTACTCCACAGTTTTTATTTTCATTAAAAGTTAAGATAACATGTGTAACATGTTTACTTTGTGTTTATATGTGTGGGTTGAGAATTATGTGGGTTGCACATGAACACAGAGGCCAACCGATGTAAGTGGTGTTTTTTTTGTTTACTTTTATATGTTCTTTGTTGACTACTGCACACACAAAAAAATATTCGTTTTGTCTATACTATACTCAGGAAACTGCCACCATCTATTAGAATGTCGGAAAATATGTAATCATTTATTAACGTGAAATTCTTTTTTATCTTCATGTATTTGTCTGTGTCTGCATATGGTTTTGCACATAGACTTCAATATACAACTATAAAGCTGCTAAAAGTGTTTCTTTTCCAGATTATCATGTTTTGAGAAGTATCCTGTTTCCATTTTGGCAGCCTCTTTTCCAAACACAAGCCAGATAAGAAATCCTAATGCAAACTGCTAACCCCATCCATCCTTGCCCAAGTATCATGCCCAAAATCATAGTTGGGGAGCCTAGATTCAGCTGCTCAGTTCAACTCTTCAGTGCACATGCCTTTTCCTATCTGTATGCAGCTAAAAGATTTGCATGTCTTGGTTAGTGTTTTACTGATGTGAAGAGACTCTATAACCAAGGCAAATCTTATAAAGGACAGCTTTTAACTGGGGCTGGCTCACAGGTTCAGTCCATTATTATCAAGGCAGAAACATGGCAACATCCAGGCATGCATGGTGCAGGAGGCGCTGAAAGTTCGATGTATTCATCTGAAGGCTGCTATAAGGAGCCTGACTGTCAGGTAGCTAGGATAAGGGTCTTAAAGCCCCCACAGACAGTGACATACATATTCTAACAATATCACACCTCCAAGTAGTGCTACTCCCTGGCCCAAGCATATTCAAACCACTCCATGGCACCAATAGGCTTGCTCAAACACATGAGTCTATGGGCCATATCTAACCAAAGCATCATAAAACATACATTTAGACCAACTCCCAACGTCCCCATAGTCTATAGCAATATCAACAATGTTAAAAGTCTGAAGTTCAAATTCTCTTCTGAGATCCATCCAATCACTTAACTGTAATCCCCAAATTCAGACATGAAACCAACTTGGCAAACTCCAAACTTGGCATCTCCATGGCTGATGTCAAAGCAGTTTTCAGATCTCCAACTCCGTTTCCATCTTTGATGACTGTAATAAACTTCTTTTCCTAGACTGCTTTCAGTCTAGGTTAGAAGGATTCCTATTGCTCTGGCATCTCGAAAATCTTGGAGTCTCCAAGGCAGCCTCAACATTATAGCTTCTTGTTTCAATGTCTGGGATCCACAGATGATCTTCTGTTCTCCTACAAAGGGCTGGCATCACATTTCCAGCTCTTGCCTCTGTAGCACTCTAAGCTCAGGTTGATCCACTTCACTGCTACTGCTGTTCTTAGTGATCGCCCCATTAGCGTCTCCAATACACTGGGGTCTTCCATAGCTTCACCAATAGGCTCTCTTCATGATGCTAAGCCTCAAATCCTTTGCATGACCCCTTCAGTCCTGGGATGTCAACTGCAACTGCAGCCATGTCTTCACTAATGGCCTTCCATGGCCTTTCACAGTGCCAAGCTTCGGCTATTCTTCATGATGCCTTCATTCCTTCAAAACCAGTACCACCTGGATTACTCTTACACATCACCAAGTACAGCTACAGCATGAGTTACAACCTTGGCTATGTCAGAAACAAAGCTTCTTTGTGCTCTCAGAAAACACTTCCAAGAAGATTTTACCTCAATGATGTTGATCTCTTCTTAATCAAAACTAATTTCTTAGCTCCACCTAACCAGCATCAATTGTCCCAATAATCCTTTCTATTTTTTCACTCTAAAGCCAGAGCCACATGAAGCTGCAGTGTTCTGTTGCTTGCTGGGCTGGAACATGACCCCCCTTATTCTATTATTAGCTATCTGTTTTCCACTCCCTCTCTGTCTAAGCTTGACTTTCCTATAATTTGCTCTGTAGATTGATCTGAACTCTGAAATCGGTTTCGCTTTGTCTCCTGGGGTTAAAGGTGTGTACCACCATACCTGAACCTAAATTTAGCTGGGTAGGATCTTGCCCCCAAATCCTTAATCTGTTATCTTCTAGGACATAGGATTCATCTCTACTCTACCTCCTGGCAGCCCTTTAATCGAACCCTTGAACTATATATTTTCTATTTTTCCTTGCTGAACTTGCTCCTTTTCATTAAAATATTCCTCATAATAGTAACTTTAGTAACCACTCAACAAAATTTACACCAGGCTGTTTTGAGACTTCCCTTTTCAGAGAAATTAATCAAAATCTCTTCACCTTAGCCTCAGGCAGATTCTATAGAAAATGGCAAAAGGCAGCCTCATTCTTTAGCAAGATACCACAAAAACAGTCTCTAGGACACATAGTGAAATTCTTCTCCACTAAAACCTCATCACAGTTCAAAACACTCACAGGAACAAAATCTTCCATATTCCTTCTAGGACAGCCCATTAAGCACCACTTAAACCATTCCAATTCTTTCCAAATCCAAATTCCCCAAATTCATATTCTTCCAAACAAAAGCATGGTCAGGCCTATCACAGTAGTACCTATGTCCCTGGCACCAACTTCTGTCTTAGTTGGGGTTTTATGAGCAGACATTATAACCAAGCCAAATCTTATACAGGACATTAAATTGAGGCTAGCTTGAGAGGTTATGTCCCATTATCATCAAGGTAGAAAAATGCCAGCAACCTGGCAGGCAAGATGCAGGAGGAGCTGAGAGTTCTGTTGTTATCTGAATGCTGCCATGAGAAGACTGACTTCTAGGCAGTTAGGATGAGCCCACACACAAACACACACAGTGAGACACCTATTAAAACAAGGCCACACTTCCAAATAGTGTCAATGCCTGGGTCAAACATATTCAAACCATGACATTATATCTTCACCCATCACCCTGAACAGTAGGACATTCACTCTCTCGATAAGAGTATTAAACTCATATCATCTCCACTGCCCTCCCATCCCACCCCTATGATATGCCAAGAAACTCCCCTAGTATCCCTGCCCAGCTGTTCCCTCCCATCCCAACACTCTTTATATGAAGACAAGTCTGAAACACTTTCCAAAAGTCCCAAAGACTATGAGAATTTCCAAACTCTACCTCACCTAGCTTGAAGTGAGCAGACACTATATATGAAAGCCCATTTTCCAAATCTCACCCACACTAAACCATCCAATTCATATATTAATCTTATGGGTATTATTTCCAGCACTTTATTACACTATATGCATGAGATCATATACATTTATAGATAGGTTAATTGAATAAATAGTTGGAGGATATGTGGTAGTGAATTTTGGGGATTCATTTGTTTTGTTGTTGTTGTTTGTATGATTGTTTTCTTTTAAGTTCTTACATCTAACCACACTTTGAAGCATTAGGTATGTCTACATTTTTCTATTTAAATATTATCAGGGAATTACTGTGAGGGCAGATTCTCAAGGAAACTCAGTGGGTTAACTTTTTGATATATTATTATTTTCCTTGCCAAGTTATCCTTTTTACTTAAAAACATGTTATTTCCCGGGGTTGGGGATTTAGCTCAGTGGTAGAGCGCTTGCCTAGGAAGCGCAAGGCCCTGGGTTCGGTCCCCAGCTCCGAGAAAAAAAAAAAAAAAAAAACATGTTATTTACCCACATAAAGAAACATATACCACAAATGTCATAAATTTTTCTAGTAATATGTAATATTTTTACAAAATTGTTTGATATTCTGACTTATCTATACCTCTAGCATAAATTCTATAGTTCCTATTTCAGTATAAACTTAAACAAAAATGGTTAATGTTCAATAAATGAAAATAATGTAGCACAAAATGGTAGCGAAAAATATTATTTGTTGACTTGTGAGTGTAGTTTGGAGATTAAGTTATCTTCACAGAATATTATCAATATCTTTATATCAATTAAAAAGTGGTGCACTAAGCCATTTATGATTTAATTTTGCCATACATGATAAATGGAAGCAATAATCATTGAAAAATAATGCAGGGCAATAGACTACATGTGGAATGTTTGTCTTTCTTAAGAAAATTGAATAATGTTATAATGGTGTTATTGTTCTAATGTGAAAATACCCACGGATTCCTGAAAAAGAAATTAGGACTTTATATTCTCTAAATCCTGGGATGTATCATATGTTGCTTTAATCCAAAGACAGAAAACAAACTGATTGAAGTCCTCAAAAATGTTGGTGTTCCTGTCCTTTATCACAGATACTTCAGGCTTATGTTTGTTAATAAATTAAGCACTTTTTTTTGTGAGGCTGTTAGCATTTTCTGTTCTTATTTTGATACAGTATCTCTCTATGAAGCACACAGTGCCAGGCATTGGCTAATTTCTTAAAAAAGAAAAACATCGATTTTACATTGGAAAAAGTGTTGATATTTTATATAAAACAATTTATAGATATTTAGCATCCATAAGAATTATATTACCAGAGAGGTATTCCCACCCACCATAGTGGTTACAGTCATTTAAATAAGTGCAAAGAGAAAGCTAATTTTAAAAGATTGAAATGATTTCCATTTGGGCACAAGATTGTCAGTGAGTTGCCACAACACCTTTTCATTTTATCCTCACTTTTTAATAGTTTTTACCCTTTTATTAGAAATAGATTATTTTTTACTCACATAATAAATCCTGATTAAGGTTTTCCCTTCCTGCACTCTTCCCAGCACACACACACACACACACACACACACACACACACACACACACACACACACACGTATGTGTGTGCATGCACATCTCTCTCATCAGATCCAATCTTTTTTTCTTCATTAGAAAAATACTAATATAATATAGTACAGAAAATATTAAGCAGAAATTATCACCTTGAAATTGGACAGGAAGGAAAAGAAACCAAGAGAAGGTACAAGATTTAGAGACTCAGTCATTTACACACCTAGGAATCCCATAAAAACACTAATCTGAGAGCTGTTATATATACTCAGAAGAGCTGGTGCTGACTAATGCAGGCCCTGTGGATGCTCAGTCTCTGTGAGCTCATATAAGTTTTGAAGGACTTGTAATATCACCTATATTTATCCTTGATATGTGAAATAAAGTTAAGATTGTACACAGAACTTTCATGTGCTTATAAAAACAGGTTTTTAGAGTCTGTGCTAGCTCTGGTTTGAGAGAATCACTTTGATTCTCTCAAAATGATTCTCTCACTGACTGTCACCAGCAGACATGACTCTAATCAGGCATATAAAACCAAATTTATTCCTAACTAGGTAGGCAATTCAATGTAGTATAAAATGGGTTCTCCTTTGGAGTTTGTCCTATTGAACAAACTGGAATATTGTTTTGTCTTGAAATTTCCTTCTGATTCAGCATGGGTATATCACTGGATATTTCAATTACTTTCTCTAAAACACATGCACACATATGTGCATGCTCCTTTATGTGTGTGTATAAACACACAAAATACACATACAATTTAATGTAAAATAACATTAAATTGTATTTACAAAATCCAATATGAAAATCATCAGTTGATGTCTTATATGTCATGTCATATACATGAGAACTTCTAACACTCACATAAGAGTATTAGCCAGAAAAAGTTGAGACATTAGGATTAGGCAAGAAAATTGATCATTGTTACCTATAAACATGTTAAGGAAAAATAAAAGTGGAAAGATTTTTTTTTACAATTATACACATTTTATTCACCAGTAAGGCTATTATTTTGAGCCCCATCTATTACACATTTAATAAATAACCAAAACTATTACAGTGAGTTAAAAATAAGTTGTAATATAAAGGATACCTGGTTTTCTTTTTGCAGTAGTTTAATAAATAACAAAATACCTGCCTATATAAAAATTCATTTTATAGATCGTATTACATATTGACGAAATCATGCATAACATTAATACTTGAGTTATTGTAAATCGAATACAACATGGAACTTCATCCTGTTGAAAACTGTAGGAAATAATCAATAATAAAATAAAAATAACTAAATTTAACATTGAAATTTTGAAAAAATAGTATGAGAGTGATTACTTTAGTTTGATAATTATTAACCATTGCATAAAAATAAATGATAATGTGAAATATGTCTTACGATGTTGAAAAATGATTATGCAAACCTTCACACTTAACATTTAATATAAAAATTCTGGAAAACATATATAATCTAAGTGAGTATTTTTGATACATTTATAATATAATAAATTAATGTTATTATTAGTTTGTAATTTATTTAATTATCATTGCCTGTAAAAGTTCACCAACTGTAATTGTCACTTGGGAAGCTTATTGTAGAGAAACCTCCGCACTTCTAGTACTTTTTGAACTCTGGCTGGCTGGTTCAACTTCTTTTCTGGCTCAAACTCCCCTCCAAGCTGAGTGATTCAAATGGCTTCTCTTGGTTTCTCTTTGCATTGCTCTCCTTGGCCTTAAACCAACTCTTACAATTTGTTCTGATATTCTGTCTCCTACTTATTATCTAGCTTCAAATGCCTCTGCTGACCTGAACTGAACTGCATGAGTTCTGGAACAAACTCAACTCTACCACACTGCACTTCACTGCACTGCCTTCCCACTGACTTCCTCTGGTACACTCAATGCACTGTTAATCTTTTTGCCCTGATCTCCTGAGAGCTGGGCATATCCCATCTCTGATTCATTCTGTCAAATCTTTCTATAATTAGTTACTTTATCTACCTGGCAATTAGGTGTCACTTTTCAAACATGGTTTTTTTCTTCTACAAACTCACTTTAACTACATTATTTGGAATTAAAGGTGGGTACTAAGCAGATCACTATATTAAGGCCAGATGGATTAAAGGTGTGTCATTCACTAAGATCTAAAAACAGTCTTTGGATATGGTCTCTTGCCAGAGCAGCCATGTTGCTTGACTAAAATGTCTCTAGAATTGCCTATATTTATTTACTGTTTTAGAAAACATGCACAATTTATAGAACTTTCAAGTTGACTCTAGTGTTTTCTTCTCTGTATGAAAAGTTGAACACTGACTACAGACTACAGGAAAGAGAGAGAATGTCAGACCACAAAAACTGAGCACTGCTTTGTGTATACCAAGCCCTTACGTTAAGAGCTTATAAACAGTCATTATTACAATATGCTAGAAAATCTCATTTTAAGAGAACAAACTAACAGTATCTTCACTTTCTGACTAAAAACATTACTTATGCCTGAAATTGAAATAAAAATCTAGAATGTAGTTTATATATTAACATTATACTTTAAAAATGTCCTTGCTATGAGATTCTATTCAATGTTCAGTCCATTGCCCTACCTCTGGAACCAATGTCCAAATTAAAATAAATACTTTAAATAAATGTGTTCTTCCTTATATACTTGCATTGTTTGCAATAATTCTCAACCTGAACAGTGGCATTTCAAAGAATTTATCAATATAGACTTAGTGTTCTGTTCTTTCTTTATATTCTGAGAATCTACATGATCTGGTATCTGTTTGCCCTACAGCCTAGTTTTAATGCATCAGATTCTTTTTAAACTCATCCCCACTACTAAGAAAACACGGTATTGGAAGAACTAATTAACACACTTATATAGTGCAAGCAGTAATTATCTTATTAATATTTTAGTAAGTTATATATAATATTCATGCTTGATTTATACCCTTGGATGATTATACCCTGTTTTGCCATGAACGTATAGAATGTACATATGCTTTATTCTATGTTGTTTCTGTCCTTTTACTATCTTCACTGACGTTGCATTATTGAATCTACACTGAGACTCAAATCAATTTTCTCAGAATTAGAGCGTCTGTCCTAGAGCTTGTTTCCTAAAGAAGTCAATGATCTCTGAATCAGAGAAACACATACAATCCAATCTCATAATTATAAAGCATATTACTTGATTTATACCACAATAATTGTATTTGAACTCAAATTTTCATATGAACGGTGTTTAATCTGTGTTTCATGTTCCCTAAGTGCTGTTCTGGTTCATTTTCATTTCAGCCACTGTGATGATAGGGCTCAAAGGAAAACAAAATGGATTTATCCATCACTGAACACAATTAATTGTATATTGGCCTCTTTAGAAATAGAGTTAGATAAAACGACTTAATCACAATTTTTCAGGAGGAAATTATAAATAATTAACTACTCTGACCAAGACTCTGATAAAAGAAAGTGAAATTCAGCACATTCAGGCAAATGGCAATCAGATAAGGAAATTATTTACAAGGAAAGTTCTATTACTCTGCAGCTAATGTTGTTTTATAGAGCAATTTCTCCTAGTTTACACTAGTGGTGCTTAGTGTAGCTCATATACTAAATATCTATAATTATATACATATTATTTGTATCTATACATGTCTATATGTAAATTTTAGTTTTGCTAAGTATATGCATAAAAGTTTTGGCCAATACTAACCTCACCTGTGGAGAAGATAGGTAATAATAATACTGATACTATTTCTCATTATTTCTAGTTTCATAAAACATGAAAAATAAATGTTATCCCAAGTATCAAACCAATGAAATTGGAGGTTTATTTTGTTTTGCTCTCATTTCAGATTATGTATTACATGTAATTATGAAGAATAATTTATGGTAGGAACTTGAAAATATAGCTGTTCGTTTGATATAAGTGCTCAGCCTTCCGTCTTAGAACACATGATCTAGAAAGATGAATAGTTTACATGTTAAAAAACAAAATAAATAACATCTTACAGATTGAACAACTTATATTTAGGAGTATATATGTAAAGTAATTTGAAAAAGAGCAAGGAAGATGTATATGGAAGGGTTTGGATGGAGGAAATAGAAAGGAGAAATATTGTAATTATATTATAATCCCTCCAATAAAATTTAAAAAAGACAAAATTCTACATCCAATAGAGAGCTAATATGCAATATATACAAAGAACTCAAGAAGTCAGATTCCATAGAACCAAATAACCCTATTAAAAAATGGGGTACAGTGCTGAATGAAGCATTCTCAACTGAGAAATATCAAATGGCTGTGAAGCACACAAAGAAATGTTCAACATCCTTAGTCATCAGGAAAATGCAAATCAAAACAAACCCGAGATTCCACCTCACACCAGTCAGAATGGATAAGATAAAAAATTTAAGTGACAGCAGATGCTGGCGAGAACGTCCTGAAAGAGGAACACTCCTCCATTGTTGGTGGGATTGTACGCTGGTAAAACCACTCTGGAAATCAGTTTGGAAGTTCCTCAGAATATTGAACATAGTACTATCTGAGGACCCAGATATACCACTCCTGGGCATATACCCAATAGATGCTCCAACTTAGAACAAAGATATGCTCCATTATGTTCAGAGCAGCCTTATTTATAATAGCCAGAAGCTGGAAAGAACCCAGATGTCCCTCAACAGACGGATGAATACAGAAAATGTGCTACATTTACAAAATGGAGTATTAAAATCAATGACTTCATGAAAATCTTAAACAAATGGATGGAACTAGCAAATATCATCCTGAGTGAGGTAACACAGTCACAAAAGAACACATATGGTATGTGCTCACTGATAAGTGAATATTCATAATACCCATGATACAACCCACAGACCACATCAAGCTCAAGAGGGAAGAAGACCAAAGTGTGGATGCTTTAGTTTTTCTTAGAAGGGGAAAGAAAATACTCACAGGGTGGTCTGGCCCTGAGAGGAAGAGAAGGGAAAAATGGGGGGGGGCAGGATCATATATGAGAGAAGATAGGGGAGATGGTCAGGAAATTGAACAGAGATGTGTAGCAATGAGGGATGGAAAACTGGGGTTAGCTAACAGAAAGTCCCAGATGCCAGGAAAGCAAGAAGCTCCCAGGATCCAATGGGGATGACCTTAGCTGCAATACCAAAAAAGGGGAGAGAGAACATGTAGAAACCATATCCAGAACTTAGACAAGGTCCCAGATTGAGGGATGGGGCCACCTACCCTTCTCAAAATTTAACCCAGAATCGCTCCTTTCTATAGGAAATAGAGAGAGTGGAGCAGAGAACATCCAAGTATGACCTCACCTGGGGATCTATCCCATCTGCAGACACCAAACACAGATACTGTTACAGATGTCAAGAAGCGCTTGCTGACAGGAGCCTGATATAGCCGTCTCCTGAGAAGATCTGCCAGAGACTGACAAATACAGTTGTAGATGCTGGCAGACAACCATTGGACTGAGTGAAGAAACCCCCATGGAGGAGTTAGAGATAGGACTGAAGGAGCTGAGGGGTTTGCAACCCCACAGGAAGAACAACATGAACCAACCAGACCCCACCCCACGCCCCAGAGCTCAGAGGGACTAAACCACTAACCACAGAGTACACATTGAGGGACCCATGGCTCCAGCTACAACTGTAACTTTTTTACCAAAACATATTTAGATTGTACTTTTATTTCTGTACTGAGTTATTACTGATACAAAATCATACTTTCACAATTATCTTCCACAGTTTATATTGTGCTCTATTCTAGAAATATTCCCCTTTACACATTGAATTTGCCTGTTTGTATACTTTATTCCCTATTGGTGAGAGTTTAATTTCTTTGTAATTTACATACATTAATAGAGAAATGGCAGATTCAGCAAATCATCCAGGATAAATTTTTCATCCACTCTGTTGGAAAGGCATTCTCTCCAACTCTGACTCTAATTTTTATATTCCTGTAAAACAGGAAAAATAGGATTGCAATATGAATATGAGATTAAGATCTTTCCTCTTTGAATAGAATTATAGTAGTAATTAGAGTATCCCACACAATCATACAGTGAACTCATATTGGTAATAGGAAATAAGGTAAGAAAAAAAAACTTTATGTTTCCTTTACTCTTTAGAGAAAAGTCCTTGATAAATTGTACTACCAAGTGTAATGAGAACTATTTCAAAAAGAAAAGGAAGCTGTAAGGTTGTAACAAAAAGAAAAAATCTTTGTTGATTGCAGGCATGGATAACTGAAAAAAATACTTTTAACTTTGTCAATAAAATCAAAGATTTGGAAACATTGTATATCTTTTTTCATAATTGAAAGTATTCTGTGATTTGGTATATGTTTTGTATGTCTCAGAATATTTGAGTTCTCGGAATAAATTTGTTGTGGTTTGCCCTGAAGTTATCTCTATTTTGATGCTAATTCCACTGCCCCAAGGACAGCTGCTTAGTCATGTACTCAGAACTCAGTGACTTCACCAGAACCACCCCCCCCCATTGAATTTGTAAAGTACAGGTGAGGGGCAGGTACAGGATAGAAGGAGGCCTATCATTGGAGGAGAAGGAAGGATGGGCGGGAGAGAAGTTTGAAGGAAGTGGAGGAGACTAGAGGAAAAAGGAGAGATAGGAAGAGAAGAGAGTGAGAAGCCATGGCAGGTGACATTAAGATTCTGCTCTGTGTATTTACAGGTTGTTATTAATGTTCCTAAGGGATGGATGGTACCGGGCTTTGTATGTTTAAGTGGGCAATTATATCTTACCAACTGGGTCAAAGATTATTATGTTGTGTGTTCTTTTATGTGAGGGTTTGAGTATTGGAAAGTGTGTGGCAGCAAGAGACACAGGGCCGCCAAGGAGTGGGGATGTTTTCCCCAAGATATCTAGCAGATATGTTGGTACACTACGGTGCCAGAGCTAGAAGGGTAAAAAGACAACTTTACTTTTTTATTTTTATATTTTTACAACAACATAAATTTTCTTGAGGTTGATGAGCCTTTAAAAGTTTAACTTAATAGAAAGTAAATATTTTTATTAGAGACACTGGCCTTAAATTGGATTAAACCAGTCCAACATAGTCGATAATTTTTCAAAAAGACGAGTTTTTTTTAGAGTCAGTTGTGCTCTCTAATTTTTCTCTTTCTGCATAGTCATGCTATTATTACTGTTCAGACTAGCTGCTACCATATGTTTATTTCCCATGATATAATACAATCATCATAAGGCTGTGACAGCAAAAAATTAGATGTTGGAGCTGTATCCTGATCCTCCACATCTAAATAATCTACTTTCTCTTAAAGAAATTGCCTTTATATATTTTATAGCTAAAAAAAAAAATACAATGGAAAATAAGGGATGTGGGCGATTTTTTCTCTCTCTCTCAGTATGTGTATAAACTAAACACATGGTTCTGCTTCCCTGAAGCCATTTCAGAATTCTTATCCAGTGAATGAAAATTGTTTTTGTATGTTCATCATAAACCTATAGAAATAAGGGAGCCTATAAGAAAAGGGAGAAAAAGTATTTACTGTGCACTCAGAACTAATTCCTTACCCATTACCCATCACGTGGAATAGATTTTAACCCTGAGTCAAAAAATTGCAATAGGAAGAAGTTAGTCATCACATGCAGAATATATAAGACTCACTTAGGGAAAAAGGATCACATCTAAGGAACTCTTCTGAGCAAACCACAAACGTTCAGATTATAAATATATCTTTATTCTTGCTTGTCCAATCAAAGCCATTAGGATCAATATCAGGAGTACTTTGAATCCATTTATCCGTGGATGCTGATCAAGCTTTTAAAGGTCTAAGAATGTTTTATAGTCTGCATTTACATTTTTAAAGTCCCAATTAATATCAGTCTCGCATCTGGATCTGATATTGCCTCGTTTACCCCGGATGTTAATGTATGTAAGATTTCGGTAAAATTCTCTCTGGGGCTTTGCATAGTCTTTGCAAACAACATTGACTTTTTCTTGTTCCTCCACCTTCTCCCAGGCTCTTAAATCTCCTAAAGTACATTGTATAATAATAAAGTAATCAATCTCATATGCTGTCTTAAATCAGCAATTGACCTTCACCTAATAATCGGCATTTCAGAATATTAACACCTTTAGAGCTATTAGAATTTTCCATGATCACAGCTTCTTCTTACCACCATGAAGCCATTATCATTGAAACCAGCTTCCAGTACAGCTGTTGCTAATTTTTTTCTGTTCTTGAAGAATAATCCTGACTTGAGTAACCCAGGTATTTAACATCTGTCTCACATAAGGTGAGAACTTTCCATAAGTTACTATTGATTCTTTAAAGTGTTTAAGATGTCATATTTTAACAGGACTTGTTCATATTTTGCATTTTCCTCATTTTTGGTGCTTGTTTCCCAGTGACTGGGAAAGCTAATGGGGATGGTCACATTTTCTCAGTTTCATCAAGAGGTAGCAACATAAGTTCAGTGGGCTATCTATCATGTCCTTAATTTCATTACATACCATGGTTTTGAAATTAGGAACTCCCTGTTTTCTTACATCCTTTGTCCCGTTTCTCTCAAGCCTTTGTACTATCACAGCTAACTATACAGCTTTTTGTTGTTGTTGTATAGTTATTTTTTCAACTTTCTTTGATTTTTTTCTTGTTCTATAGGTATTATTTCAACCTTTTTCTTTTAAGAGAAAAGATATAAAGATTGCAACTGAAAGAAGGGAGATTTTTTTGTTCTGGTTTTCATAATTGCAATAAGTACTGTGATTCCTCTTTCAAGTAACAATTCTTTCCCCTCCACTCCTGCACTTGATCTTTAGGAATCTGAAATAGAGTTTCCAATTTTTTAATGAAGCAAAAGTCTGACTATATTGTTAAAGTTGTCTTGTGGGTTGCCTTATTGTATCTTTTTTTTTTTTTTGTCTCAGAAGATCCTGTGTCATTCCTTGCTCTGGGCGTGAGGCTCTAGCTGCTTTGGAGACTTCTGAGTCTCTGGGTCTCCAGCAGGATTCAAAAATGAATGCTTCATCTGGAGACAATCCTAGGTGAATTTCTCCTCTGCAGCTTTTTGTCAGATGTCTCCTATCCCCTGAAACATTTCTGTCAGATGATTTCTCCTTCCTGCAATGTTGGTGGGCTTTCTTCTTCTCTGATCATGTTAGATGCCTGATATAAATATATATTTTATTCACAAAATGTAGTTATCTTGGAGCTTTACTGCTGTTCACCCTTCTAGCTCATTTTGAACTCTGGCTGGCTGGTTCAACTCAGCTGTTTTGGCTCAAACTCCTCTCCAAGGTCACTGATTTAAATGGTTTTCTTTTGGCTTCTAACTGAATTGCTCTGCTTGAAAAGAAAGCCTCTGAATTCTACAACTGAACTAAAATCAATTCCCCTCCTTTCTCTCCCTCACTGATACCCTTTTCTTATCACTTCTCAGGAGAGTTGGCTGTGTGTTATCTGTGACTCCTTCTGTGAAATCTTTCTCTAAATCATCACATTGCTCCTCAGTTAGATCCAACGTTAAAACATGACTGCTTCCTTCTCAAACTAAATTTCCCTACATTGTTTAGTATTAAAGGTATGTCAGTCCAGCAAAATCACATAGACTTAAAAGGTCTTTGAATTTGATCTTTGTCCGAGCAGCCATTTTGCTGGATTAAAAATCCTCTACTTCAAATTAAAAAAAAGAAAGAATAAAATAATATGAAAATATGGCAGGCTTTATAAATTATGAACTTGTGCTTCAATGATCATGATGAACTATGTTTGGTTATTGTCCTTCCTTCCTCAGGGTGTCCACGCACCACAGCACACCAGGCTGGAAGGAAGAAATAAAGTCTAAAACAGGTAAATTCTGCAGGATCCAGGTCCAACTGGGAATGAGTGTTGGGAGAGTGGATGGAGAATGGAAGAATTTAGCAGAGGATTTTAGTGGTACAGCTCTTTTAGACAGTACTCATTGAAATAGCTTGTGATATTATATTTAATTTCAGGTGAACAAGATCTATATATGAACCATGGAGAATAGAAAGGAGTTTTCAGGGTGGATGCAATTCACTGACTACAGCCTAACTGTATTGAAAAAGCCTCATTTGCATAAAGAGGTATTCCAGGAATCCCAGGTGCCTGGCTGACCAGGTTCTTATATGGAGAGAGGATGTTGAACCTGCCGTTTTGCCAAGGATTATTTGACCAACTTAAGGTAGAAGATGTAGGGTCAAACTCCCCAGATCAGGCAGTGAAGAAGAAGCCCTGCTGGAAAAGGTAGTCCTCCATCTGCACCCTGCTCCTCCGCATCTCCAGGTTCAGGCGAGCTGTCCTGACATGACAGACTACAACCTTGAGTAGCAGGATCCAACATGTACTGACAATATACTACCACACCTAAGCTACGTTGACAACTCCCCTGCAGTTGATGGATAGCATTTATATGTGAGAAGAAAATGTCAAAGCCCCAAATAACAAGTGGGATCTTTTCTGTATTACTCTACTTCAAAACTAAGTTTAGTCTTTACACTGTCATTGATTTTCTTTTTAAGAACACTATTAACTCTCCGGTAGACTATTATCTCCTTCTACCTCATTATTCACCATCAAAATTGAGTTGTCCTTTTAGAAAATCATGAGAACAGAAAAATATGATACTAATATGTTGTTTTTGATCTTGCAGTTTTCTTTTGCAATTTTTATAATGACTTCTTTTATCCTTGCAATCCCATACTTTTAAATTCCTGAATGCCTATGGCAAGGGTATGCTTTTTAGAACTAAATAAACATGTATAGAGAATTGTTACACATATTCTGAAATATGAATAACAATAACATTTATTCCTTC
Source organism: Rattus rattus (assembly GCF_011064425.1). Taxonomy (NCBI): domain Eukaryota; kingdom Metazoa; phylum Chordata; class Mammalia; order Rodentia; family Muridae; genus Rattus; species Rattus rattus. The sequence goes on from NC_046164.1 coordinate 46,762,623, forward strand.
TCCACAAATGATGAAACTGAGGATCAAGCACTTTAATATATTTCCCTAAGTTCATAGCAAAGTTAATACGGTGAACAATATTGGAGCATTAAATTTATCATAGTGCAATCTCTTTTAATTTCAAAGCAGATCCTAGATTCCCAATATATTTTTTCTATACTTTCTTTCTTGGTTCTGTTTTCTACTTCCTAATTTTTGCTTGCTTTTTTCTTCTTTTCTTTTTTTGACACATAACTGTCATTAGTTTACAGAAAATGCACAAGACTTTCAAAGATAGTTCTCAGAACACCCACTCTGACAGCTGTCAAAATAAGAACTTCCCAACAAACTTCAACAAGACACAGACCAGCCACAAGTGTTGTCTCAGTTAGAATAAAGCAGCAGCCTGGGATTAAAAAAAAAAAAAAAAAAAAAAAACTACTACATTGGACCAGCTTCTCTTGAATTGCCCTCAGAAATGTCAAATTGTGAGCTCTAAGAGTTACTTGAACTCATGTTTTGTGACGTTTATCACCTGATTAAAGTTTTAAATATTATGGGATATTTCTTTAATGTTGACACTGGTCAAAATAGAAAATACATGTATATCTCACCATCATATACATAATCATACTCCTTCAAACACAGTAGGTCTGTTTATAGCCCTGCTTTGGGAAGCACAGGAGACGGTCTTTCAGGAACAAATATGTCACACAGGGGTAAGCTTTGATGCTTCAAAGGCTATGCTTTCTAGGACACTCAGTCTTTTTCATGTGGTTGTTTTGAGATGTGAGCTCTCAGCTATCCCCGAAGCAATAATACATCTCTGCCATCATGAATCCTAACCATCAGGAAGCGTAAGTCAAAACAAGTGTTTTCTTCTTTAAACTGTCTTGGTTATAGTCTTTATTACAACAATAGAAATGGAAATGATACATTTAGACCCATTTATGAAAGTCACACAGATGAATACAACCTATTATATTGATAACCATGGTTGCTAAGGTAAATAAATGCAATTTTGATATGATGGAAAGTTGTGTAAAAGCATTAGTTTCCCGATCTCTGAAAATGTTTTTTTTTTTAATAATGATAAAAAGATGTCATTGTCTATTATCTGACTTACCATGCAAGGTTATGTTTTCTGTACTCTGCAAATGTTCTTTCACATAACATTTGGTAATAGTGGATTAAAATGTTTATATCTTCAATCTTTGAGTTGAGAAGCTAACAGTTTGAGGAAAAAACATGTTCATGTCAAATATCTATATATTAAGGCTGAATATAATCATTATGTGTGAGGACTAGCTGAAAAGATTACCTAGTTGTTGTGAGCATTTCCCTTGCTGTAGCAGCATTTATAAGGACTTGTCTCTAGCATATCTATAACGCCACCCAAGTGGCAGACAGAACTCTGTGAGACTACTGGGAAAACTGCCTCAAATGTAAAGACTGAATGAGGAGGAACTGGAACCTTCCACCGTCTTGCCTTTATATGTACACAGCACAGGCATGTATACCTGCATGCACCTACCACTCAAACAAAGCATACCTCAGGCAAAAAAAAATTTTGAAATGCATTCAGTTTATAAAACAAAATGTGGTAATTTAAAAACCACACTAATATTATATAATTATAAAGTAATGTACGTTTATCATTTAAGAAATCCTATCAATTTACATAGCTTTGAAATATGTATTTAGACACTAATATCCTATATTACCAACATTTCTATATACACAGGAGTTACCATTTTGTTTTTAAAAATGTTTTTATTGAAAACACATTCTTCTCTCATACAAATACCCTGATTATAGTTGTCCTCCTTTCCTCTCCTCCCATTTCCTCTCCACCTCCCCTCCTCGTTAGATATACTTCTTTTCTGTCTCTATACAAGAATAGGAATCTAAGAGGTAACAACCAAACATAACAAAGTATATGGTTAGGTGAAGCAAACTTAATTATATTGAAATTGGATACAGAAGTCTAACAGGAAGTAAAGTGTCTTAAACTCAAGAAAACAAGCCAGAGATCTACTCATTTTCAGACAGGAGTCGCATAAAAATGCTAAACTAATAGTATTTTAACGAAGGACTAGCTGCAGACTAGGGTAAGCCCTGCTATTAATATTTAAGTGACTGTGAGCACAAATTTCCTTTCTTAGTTGATTCAAAGGAATTGTCCTGGTGTCATTGAGATTTTTCTGGTTCTTAACATCTTTCCAACTCCTCTTAATGTTGTAGAAAATATTACCTGAGAGTTTCTATCCCAACACTACATCATTTCTTTCCAAAATAAAAGATACTGTCCTTGGAAATAGGGCTCTGCTGACAGTTTGCAGAGAGGATCTCTTTGTCTTAGCGTCAGCGTGGGTTGTTTGGAGATTTCCTTGTAACCCCCTTGGCCAGCAATTCACCTCATACCCAATTTGCATGGCTGTAAGAGATGAGCAAATGAGACTCTATCCCTCCTTACTAGGATTCCTTATTATAATCACCTTCATATATACGAGGAACTTTTTCACTGCATTAAGTTTTCACATCTACCTACAAATGTCCCTTAATTCCAGTCCTCTATCCCTGCACTCTCTCCCATATGACGTCACGCCATACATGTGATCGCTCCAATTCATTTCCCCACCTACCCTCAGTCCACCCATTAACATATTTTAATTCCACTTCATATACTCCCCTTTTACTTACCCTCCCTAAGTCTGTGGCGTTTAGGTTGGTTATCATTTACTTAACAGCGAATATCCACTTATTAGTAAGTTCATTCCTCTTTCTGATTCTTGGTTACCAAACCCAGGATAATGATTTTTTTTTCCATTTTAATCCATTTGCCTGGAAATGTCATAAAGACTTTTCCACCTAACAGCTGAGTAATTACTACATTTTGTGTGTGTGTGTGTGTGTGTGTGTGTGTGTGTGGTGCACCAATATTCTGTTACGGGACATCTAGGTTCTTTCCAGTTTATGGCTATTATGAATAGAGCAAAGAATATAGTTGAGTAAGTATTCTTGTGATAGGATGGATATGTGTGCCCTTTGGGTATATGCCCAAGACTTGTAAAGCTGGATCTTGAGGTAGAATATCAATTTTCTGAGCAACCTTCATATTGATTTCCATGTTGCGAGGGGATGCAAAACTTTTCAGTACCACCAGCATTGCTTTTAGAGTATTTCTGCTGCCCCACGTCTTTGCCAGAATGACCTATCACTTGTGTTACTGGTCATTTGGACAGGGGTAACATGGAATATCAAAGTAGTTTTCATTAGAATTTCATTCCCTGATGGGTAATGATGGAACATTTCTCAATCATTAACCATTCTATTGAGAATTCTTTTTGTTGATGTGTGTTTCTCTGATGCAGCAGAAGAATAGTTCCTGCTTTATCATTCGTTCTATTAGTCTATATCTTTTTACTAGGTAACTGAGACCAGTGATTCATCGTACTTTGTTTTGCTTCTGGATGGTTGTGGGTGGCAATGGAGTTGATTTGTGTTATGTGATTACTTTTTTTGGTTTTGCTGATATGAGAGTATTATTTCTTGTGTTGTCATAGATATCATTAAACTCCTTGGATTGGAATTTTTCACCTAGCACCTTATGTTGTGTTAAATTTGTAGATAGATATTATTTAAATTTGCCTTTTTCATTATATATCTGATTTTTCCATCCATGATTACTAAACATTTTAGTAAGTCTAATAATCATAATTGGCATTTGTGGTCTCTTATAATCTGCCATACATCTATCCAGACCCTTTTAGAGTATCTGTTGAGATGCTGGATATAATTCTTACAGGTCTGCCTTTATATGTTACTTGGTCTTCTTCCAAGCAGATTTTGGTTATTTTGTATGTTTAGTGTTTTGTATATGGCAAGAGGGCTTTCTTTTCTGGTCTAATTTGGTGGCTACTATGCCTGTACATTTATAGCCATTTCTTTCTTTGGGTTAGGAAATTTTTCTTCTATGATTTTATTGCAAATATTTTCTGGGCCTTTGAGCTGGGATTCTTCTTTTTCTATTTTTATTTTTAGCTTTGGTCTTTCCTTAGCATCCCAGATATTTGAAAGGTTTTGTGCCTACAATATTTTAAATTTAACCTCTACTTTGACAATTGTATCTTACCATTTCATCAAACCTTATCATATATGTGTGTGTGTGTGTGTGTGTGTGTGTGTGTGTGTGTATGACAAAGGATTGGAGTTTATTATTATATATTTTATTATGTATAAAATAAAACAATCCAACCCAGTTAAAAAATGTGCTGTGATGAGGCTGGAGAGATGGCTCAGTGGTTAAGAGCACTGACTGCTCTTCCAAAGGTCCTGAGTTCAATTCCCAGCAACCAAATAATCACATGGTGGCTCACAATGATCTGTAATGTGATCTGATGCCCTCTTCTGGTGTGTGTGAAGACAGCAACAGTGTACTATAATAAACAATTAAATTAAAAAATGTGCTATGATGAACCAGAGCTTCCAGGGACTAAGCCACTACCCAAAGACTATATATGGACTGACCCTGGGCTCCAACTGCATAGGTAACAATGTATAGCCTAGTAAGGGCACCAGTGGAAGGGAAAGCCCTTGGTCCTGCCAAGACTGAACCCCCAGTGAATGGGATTGTTGGGGAGAGGGCAATGATGGGGGGAGGATGGGAGGATGGGGAGGGGAACACACATATAGAAGGGGAGGGGGAGGGATTAGGGGGATGTTGACCTGGAAACTGGAAAAGGAATAACAATTGAAATGTAAGGAAGAACTACCCAATTTAATAAAGATGGAGGAAAAAAATGTGCTATGATGACTAAACAAAAATACCTCAAAAGAGAAATACATATGGCAAACAAATACTTTAAAATATGCACAAATACCCCGTAAGTTGAAAAGACAACATTCAATTCCAGGCCCAGAAACACAAACATCACATATTCTCTGTCATTTGTGTTTCTGAGCCCCAACTTTTCAGACATATGTATACAACTTGGAGGACCTGTGCAAAGCAGGAAAGGAAAAAGGGACCATGTTGCGGAATATGAACAATGGAGAGAGGAATAGCAGTGTACAAATGATTTAAAGGAGAAAATGAGAAAAACATGGAGTTTAATTAATGAATGGCAGGGAGAAAAATGCAGAAGAAGGAGAGCAAAATAAGGGTAAAATGTCTGAAAAAGACAGAAGGAATCATTTTAGGGAACATTGTCAGCACAGGTGAAAACGTTCACCTTATTCATTTCTTCTACAGTAGATTCAATGCTTGAGCATCTCTCTTCCATGTCTTGTAGTGTGTTGTTGAAGCTTCCATCTCTTGTTCCTGTTCACTTTCCTAAAATGATGATGATGGTGATGATGATGATGGAAGAAAAGAGGGTGCCAACTGGAAAGTGGGAATGGTGATATTGGAGCGTTGTAAGTGAGCGTGGTTGGAAGAACCTGGAAGGAGGAAAAGGAAGAGAATGTTTTGTAAGTATCTTTTCATTAAAAGCATATTTTAAGCACAAGCCAGGCCTGCTAGAAAACCAGGTAGGCTGCCCAGTAGACCTTCACTTTCTCTGTTTTCCCAGTCCAAGTCCTTAGCACTGTGAAAACATCAGCTTCAGCCTCCCTTTCTCCCTGACCCCATCTCCTCTGAACCCTGTAGAGTAGCCCTTCCTAACCTCTATTCCCAAGCCAGACCAAGTATCCCAACCTCTATCTCAAGCAGGCAACTCTTGCTGAAGCACAAGCCACAAATGGTAGGAAACCAGATACATTGCTAGGAGACATGCTCTCCCCTCTCTCTTTTCCTCTAGACACAATACACAGGCTCATTCTAGTGTTGCAATATGTCATCAGATCCACCCTTCTACAAAACTAGTGTTCCTCCTGCAACACAAGCAGAGAATGTTTACAAATAATATGTGTGTATATGTCTTTGACTATGTGTTATGGTCTCCCAAATGAAGTATTGTTCATTTTCCAAATGTTACTGAGATATTTGGGGTTTTTTCCACCTCTACTTCTTGTGCATCTGTTAAAAAATATTCAGAAAAGATACTCATAACACTGTTTAGAGAAAATGTGTTATGTATTGGATGTTAAAGCATTCGTTCTTAAAATAGTATAAAGCTTATCTCATAGCTGTACCTCTATCTCTGTATCTCCTGTTTCTCTGCCTCTCCTCTCTGCCTCTCCTCTCTGACCCTCCTCTCTGCCTTGCCCTTGAGTGTATGTGTGTGTGTCTTTCTAGCTATTTAATTCTTTCCCACTTTTTCTGTGTTTCCACATATTGATATGTGATACACATTCATGTGTAATCATGCTAAATGTCTGTGTACATGTTTGGAGATTGTATGTGCAGTCCAGAGGTTCATGCTGGGATCTTCCTAAATTGCTTTCCACCTTGTTTCTCACTGAATCTGAGCTCATGTATTCTACTAATTTACCTAACTTTTTGTAGTTATAAATATAAAGAAAATGTCCTAGACAGAAGAATTCTCACTGGGTAAAGGGAAGAGCCACGGTCCAATACTCTTCAGCAATATCATAAAACAAGTTTTTCTTTACCAAGAAAGAGACTTCCTCCCTTATCACAGCAAATGTAACAGCCTAGGCAAAGGCATCTAGTTCCTGGTGAAACTGAACTGCCTGAACCAACTCCCAGAAAGCCTGCCCGTTTTGCTGACCATCACACAAAATTTTCTTACTTTCCTGCCAAGATGCTGTGTCTATTCTTGGAGCTATCCAGTACACCAACTCCCAGCCCACCGGACCCTTCTCTAATCAAGGTCAATAAATTTATCTTTCTTCCCAGGGAGTGTTTCAGTTCTTTGAATTAAATGTACCTTTGCTTAAACCTACCTCCCAAGTACAGAAACAAACAAACATTTCGATTTTTTTTTCTTTTTTTTTTTATATATCTTTATTAACTTGAGTATTTCTTATTTACATTTCAATTGTTATTGCCCTTCCCGGTTTGGTTTCCAAGCCAACATCCCCCTAATCCCTCCCCCTCCCCTTCTATATGGGTGTTCCCCTCCCCATCCTCTCCCCATTACGGCCCTCCCCACAACAGTCAAGTTCACTGGGGATTCAGTCTTGGCAGGACCACAAACAAACATTTCTATTTTCCTCATAGTTTTCCAGTTCTGGTAATGAATTAAAATTCTGACTTTTGTATGGTTTTCCAATATTTTTGCTTATGTAATTTAATTTACATATTTTCAGGGCTGATTTTTCACCTTCAGCAGTATCTTTTGAGGTGAGAAAATATTAACATTGTAAAACTGAAACCAGATTTTGAGGCTTTTTGAAAGCCTTTATTAGAATACATAGTAGCCAAAGTTATAAAAAGGAAAAGCGTTTATGACAATCAATCCAAATAAACAAGCTTTATAAGATATTTGTAAATAATCTAAAGTTTGCAATTTTTATTACTAAAACCTTCTCAATTTGGAAAGATTAAGAAAGTTATCTAAAGCAATGATTGGTATTTGGTTTTCATAGTCTGTGGGTAGAAAACATATTAGTTCCAACTAGATTTAGGAACTATATTTTACTTACATTTATTTTATTTTTTTAGTTATTTTAATTATTTACAAAATAAGGAAACATTGGTCTACACAGACTTCCCTTACAAAATAAAATATAAAAATGTTTAAACAACAAAAGTTGTTTCACAAGTTTCTTGAAACTGGTAGTGTAAGGTCACGATAACATTCAAGAAAGTTCTTCATATCACCTTACATTGCAGGAAGTCACTTTTGGTCTTTCCTTGGAACCTAGGGAAAGAAAGAGGGAATGATTTAACAGTAAAGACAGTTTCCTCCTGTTAGAAGGCCAAAGATCCCTTGGTTTAGAATTCCCTTTTAGGACAGATACCCTTAACTTTAATTATCCTCTAAAAGCCCTGACTCCCAAAGTACTCAGAAGTGAATAGAACTCACTGTATCACTTTGAAGGGCCTGATAACATTCATTACACAACAAAGGACATATTGACTTTCGTCACCATCTTATTATCTCTGAAAAGAATGAATAAAGAAGAGAGTTTCCTAGAAGGTGTGTGTATTATCTCAAAATAAATAACTTTATATATTACATTGTTATGAACAGAAATGATATAAGGCAGCATTTGTTTTTTTAGCTAAATGTGACCTTTCTGTGCAAAATGAATTGGTGCTCAATGATCTCTTATGTAAAGTAATAGCTAATAAGAGGAAAGCAAAGTAATTAAGGAATACTTCAGAAACAGGACTTGGGCCAAATTATTCCTAAGTCATAACCTAACTATGAATAACAAATACCATTGAAGAGAGTTTCAAGATAATAGGGGATGAAAATGTTGTCTACCCTAATCAACAACACCAAGTTAAAGAGTCTTCAAAAGAAAAATCATGGGAATTTTCCTTTAGCTTCATCATCTAATTATTTAATTTATTCAATGACTGTGGCCTTGGACACTCTGTAAATTTATAATTATTTTGTGGTTTGATTCTTGTAGGTCAGTTAAGGTTCTTGATTCAAGATATTATAACCATTAAAATTTAACCTCAATTATCAGTGCTGTTGAAATTTCAACTTTCAAGTCATTTTGAATGAACCTTTGCAACCACACACTGTGTTTTCTCAGACTACTTCTAATTTCATCATGTGAAGGAGACCTTGAGCATTAGATTGCTAGATTCAAAAATGTTGTATGAGAAAGAAGAGCCCACTAAATAATAAACGTATCATAAATTACAGAAGCTACATTAACTATCAGTGTGTGTGTGTGTGTGTGTGTGTGTGTGTGTGTGTGTGTGTGTGTGTTATACATAATTGTAAGAGTGTATGCACAGATTGATTGCATGTGTAGGAGTCGTACAGGCAAAATATTAATGTCATGTGCCTTCCTGAATAGCTGTCCATCTTATTTGTTTGACAAAGAATCCCTCACTGGTCATTAGCTCATTGTTTTAGCAAAAATGAGTATTTGGAACCTATCAGCTTAACTTCACCCTGCAATACTGGAGTCTAGAGGCACATCTGTTTGCCTGTCTTGTAGTGTATAAATGCTGTCATCCACTTTTCAGTCCCCAAATTATAAAGCAAAACATATACAAACTGAAAAAATCTAGCCCTTAGGTTATGCTGACTAAAATAGAAATTTCTAATTGGTGTCTTATACATATTATCCTGACCTTTCAGGGAATTTCCAATTCTGGGAATACTTATAAACATTTTCACCTAGAATACATAAGGACCTTTAATTCATTTTGAGAGTTAATACATCATGGTGAAAATTTCCCAAATTGATGTATATATAGCTTCATTTACAGACTTTCAAAATTATTTAGAATATTGATTATAAAGTGATTAATGTATACCAAGAAAAATAGAACCAAGAAAATGTTAGAGTAACTATCTAAAAATGTGTTATGAATAAAATACACAACTTTAAATTCTAAGTCTAGTGGCAATTCAATTTGAAGCAAACATTTTTTACATTAATAAGTTATACAATTCTTTATTTTTTGGTTTGCAATTCTCTCTCTCTCTCTCTCTCTCTCTCTCTCTCTCTCTCTGTGTGTGTGTGTGTGTGTGTGTGTGTGTGTGTGTGTGTGTGTGTGTAGCATTTGGTTGTGGTCTCCGCATATGTGCCACCAACTGCTAGAGGAACCCTCTGTGACGAGGCCAGCATCAGTGAGTATAGCAGGACATTATCAGGAATCATTTTATTATATTTTCTTTTTGTTCCTTTTGTATTTACACCAGTACTGTTGAGATTTCCTCCAGGTTGCTGAGTTATCCAGCATCTGGTTCTTGGTTATCCAAGCACCATGGAGTGTTTGTTCTATCTCTCATGAAGTAGCCTTAAATCAAATTCCATAAATTCTGTACCAACATCCCCCTAGCATATTCTACAGGCAAGACAGATTGCAGGTTAGAATTTTTGTGGCTGGGTTGGTGTGTGCATTTCTCTTTAAGCAGCTTGCAGAGTACCTCCCTGCATCAAAGAGACTACAGTGTATAAGTGGAGGTTTCAGGTAGGTACCAGCTCTACTTCTCCATGCTCAATGAAATTTGTGGTGGTGTTGTCCTATCAGTTTGCAGACAGAGAACTTGTCTTAGTATCAGCCTGGATTGTTTGGTGTTTTCCATAAACTCTTGTTTCCAACAACTCAATTGAATGTAACCAGTTCTTCTACTGCAGGCCTTTCTCGGTACAAGACATGGACAATGGATATTACATATCTTCCATTGCTAGGAGTCCTCATTGGAATCAGTTTCCTAAATTCCAGAAATTTTACTGCATCAGGTTTCTTCTCTACCCCTCAAATGCCCCCCCAAAAAACAAGAAAAACACCTACTTTCAAGTATATTGCAATAGAGCCCATAATTAAAATTATGATTATTTTCTAGAAAATTTTTATACTACTTGATTCCGTATAGTTAGATAGATAGATAGATAATTATATTGTGTGTAAGCATAAATGTTCTAGAGAAAATTACTTAGCTTCATATTAAAGTGTTTATTAATAACTACTCTTCAACTTAAGAGTAGACTCAAGATAATTCATATATACACACAAGTTTTGTGGCCTATGGACAAAAATAAAAATGTATACTTGCCACAGTTTAAATTCAAAACTTCTCAGTGGCTTTAATTTATGGTCTTGGGAGCTGATCACCTCTGGCATGAAACTAGGAATAGACAATGCTAACAAATGGTAATTTAAATAATAAGGAAAAATTCAAGCTTTTAAAATAAGGCCAAGGTATATTTTTTCTTATTAAAAAAATCTGCACTGTTCCTGGAGTCAGTTTGCTTCAAATATGTATTCCAAAGTTAGTTTAATTCACTGACTCTGAAAGTGTAGAAATATGCACTAGAATATCTACAAAAAGTTACAACTCAATTGTTACTTTCAGTAATCACTTATTTTTATAAGATAATCAGTATGGTGCTATGGATGAAAATCACTAGTTTCTTTATCATTATGTGGCAGGAACTTTAAGCTATTACCTCCCAAAACAAAATTCCTGAGTACAAAATGTCCATTAATTTAGAGTTATCTTTAAAAAATTAAGAATGTGCTATGAACCTCAGTATTGTATGACACAAGAAAAAAATTAAGTAATGTAGCCAAAAGTGATTATATTTTATTGTTCATTATTTCATTTTGTATCTTGTATAGCAATCTTTACACAGTACCCTTGATCAAAATAATGCCCAATATCCTTATTATTTTCATTATTTAGTCAAATATGTAGCCAAATGTAACCAATAGTGATTATATTTTATTGTTCATTAATTCATTTTGTATCTTGTATATCAGTCTTTACACAGTACCCTTGTGTTGTGGTTTGCCCTGGAGCTATCTGTATTTTGATGCTAATTCCACTACCCCAAAAATAGCTGCCTAGTCATGTACTCAGGCCTCACATGACTTCATCAGAACCTTCTCCCCATTTAATTTGTAAAATACATGTGAGGACAGGAACAGGATAGAAGGAGGCCTGTCACTGGATGAGAAGGAAGGATGGGCAGGAGAAGACTTTGAAGGAAGAGGAGGAGACGAGATTGGAAGAGGGGGAGAGAGCGAGTAACTGGTAGACAATACGGAAGGTGATGTTAAGATTCTGCTCTGTGTATTTACAGGTTGTTATTAATATTGTTAAGGGATGGATGGTACTGGGCTTTGTATGTTTAGGTGGGCAATTATATCTTATCATTTGGGTCAAAGGTTATTGTGTTGTGAAGTTTTTCATGTGGAGAATTGAGTTTGGTAGAGTATGTGGTAGCAGAGGGGCCACCACAGAATGGGAATGTGTGTTTCTGGCATGGAAACCTGCCTTGGGAACTAGACAGGTAAAGAGATTGCGTCCAGGCTCGGAGACAGGCCTTGGGCAGTGTGATATGAGATGGAGCAAAGCAGGTGAGATGCTTTGCTTACTGAGACTTAAGATATCTATTAGATATCTTGGGGCACCATAGTGCTGGACCTAGTGGGGGAATAAAAGGCAGTCTTTTATTTTTTATATTTTTGCAACAGTCCCTTTGATCAAAATTATGCCCAATATCCTCATTATTTCTCATTATTCTCTCCCATCCATTCTTTTGTTCGTCTTCTCATTCCTGCTTTTGCAGGCCATAGGCTATGTAATTCCAGATGTTGGTTCTTCCTGATAGCAGTGGGCATGTTATATCCAAGAAAACACCTTGTGATGTCATACCCAAAAGATAACAACCACATTATACTTGCCTGCTACTTCAGCTGCATTAATTCTTCTATTTCCTCTTTGAGGATGTTCCTTGCACACAGATGTCTCATTTGGCTCACTTAGTCATTCCTGTTTTGACTAATGTCTATTGTTGAAAAAGCTTTCTCTGTCAAATCTAGGAGCTTCAGTATTATATAGTCATAAATATATTTACTTATAAGTGTTTCAGTCCATGTCCATACAGTAGCATATCAATATGATATTATTCCATAAAGCTGGAGAATTCTCTGATCTTTGTCTTTATATCTATTCTATTATACTTGAAATATGGTATTCTAGCAAGGAGACCTCAAATTAATTAGGAAGAGGTTGGTTCACAACACTATTGCATCATCGTCATGTCTTCCAAGCAGTTTAGCATTGTAACAATCAGTGTCTACACTTGGGTATGATTCTGGTGACTTTTGCTCACAAAACTGCCTTACAGCAATATAAACTCAGCCAAAGAGAAGGTTTCTCATTAGTTCCAGCTTGGTGCTTTGTATTTTGCATCCAGGGCATGTGGCATCTTCAGCAAAATAATTATTATTTAAATAAAAATAGATTTGGCTCACATAATATATCCTGATTACAGTAGCCCCTCCTGCTATTTGTCCCAGTTCCTCCACACTTCACCTCCTTTCTGGATCTACCCCATTCTTTGTCTAATGAGAATACAAATGAGTTTCTAAGGGATAATAAATACAATAATAAAATAAAAATGGGACAAAACAATCAAAGGAAAAAGAGACCAAGACAAGGCATGAGACAAATAGACTTAGGGATCTACTTGCTCACATGCTCAGATTCTCATAAAAGTACAAAACTGAAAACCTTAAAATATACCTAAATAATTTGTAGGGAAAAGAAAGAAAATATAGAAATATAATAAAATTAAAATACAAATAAATAAAATTGGAAGAAAAGAATGGCAAGTCATTATAAGATGAAAAACTTCCTAATATGACACTGATTTGATTTTCTGTTGGCCATGGGTACGCATTCTACCCTTAAGAGTAGTTTCTTTCCTTAGTGACACTCCCTTGGAAAAAGTAAATTTTCATTTGCAAGTGATTACCAGTTGGTGACAGTTTCTGAGTTAGATATATGGGCATGTATCCACCTCACCTTCCAGTTTTAGGAAACCATCTGGGGCAGACCTGTCCATGCCCTATACATACAGTCTCGACCTATGAGTTTACATGTTCATTGACCATGTTGGTTTAGAGGTGTGTGTGTGTGTGTGTGTGTGTGTGTGTGTGTGTGTGTGTGTGTGTGTGCGTGCGCGCGCGCGCGCTCATGTGTTCTCCATCCAACCTAGCTCTTCCACTCTTCCTGTATCCTCTTCCATGGGGTTCCAAAAGTCCTAAATGAAGAGATTTAATGGTGATATTCCATTCAAGACCATGTATTTCAAGATCTCTCTCTCTCTCTGCACAGTGTCTGGTTGTCGGAATCTGTATTTATTCCTATCTGCTGCAGGAGGAAGCTTCTCTGATGATGGCTCAGCAAAGCATTGATCTATGAGGGTATCAGAGTATCCTTAGGGGTCATTATATTACTGCTTTACCAAAGGAAAGGAAAAAAAAGAGGTACTGTTCGGTTTTATCCTGGGTTTCTGGGACGTCTAGTTTCATGTTATGTTACTCAAGCGGTATCAGTTAGGGATTCCATCTCATGGAGTAAACCTTAACTCAAATTAGACTTTGTTTGGTTCCTCTTGGGAGCTTTGTGCCAGCATAGTCCTAGCATATATTGATGTCATGACACTATTGTTGGATCAACGGTTTTGTGGCTGCATTAGTGTTTATATTTCTACTTTGGTAGCATGCAAAGTTCCTACTTTTATTTAATATAGTGGCCAATGGAAGTGAAAGCTCTGTGTAGACAACACCTTCATTGCCATGTTTTCAATGAGTTTTGTAGGTGCTATATTCAGGAATTGTGATCTTGCCATCTATTTGTGGGAAACAACCTATAGTCATGACAACAGCCTAGGTCACTGGGAGTTCCCACAGAACACCTTTGGCCTGAAACTCAACTAGATATAGACCCATCTCAGTACTTCAAAACCTCATTTTGTTCCAAGAATAGCCAGTTGGGGTTTTGTTTCCCTCATTCTTTAATGATTTCATATAGATTGCCTTCAGGACATTTAGAAAGCTTGCACTGTTTTTAGTTTCCACACTTTGCCTCAAATAGCCCTTAATTTTAGTTCTCTCTCTCTCTCTCTCTCTCTCTCTCTCTCTCTCTCCTCTCCTCCCTCCCTCCCTCCTCCCTCCCCCTCTCTCTCTCTCTCTCTGTTACCTCTCTTTTGTCTCCCCCTTCTTTGTCTCTCTCTCTCTCTCTCTCTCTCTCTCTCTCTCTTGTCTCTCTTTTGTCCCCTTTCTCTTCCTCTTTCCACTGGATACTTCCAGATGCTCCCCCACAGACACACATCCATCTTAATTAGTTGTTTTATTTCTCTTTCTTAGAAAGATTCATCTGCTTCACTTCCTCAGACACTCTATAACTAACCTCTATGCTTCTATTGAACTATAGCTTAATTATTATTGACTTAAGAGCTAATAACCACATATAAGTGAACACATAATTTTATTTATTTATTTTTTGTCTGGATTACCTCATTCACCACACTGATTTCCATAGGGGCTGTAGAAGTTCAGCAAAGTAATCTTAAAACCTAGTGCTGGTGAACATCCAAGAACAACGAGAGTAGCTTTTATTGTTTGGGGGATTTCTAAGGGATCTCTGACAAACAATACATAAATAAGCAGCTTGAAGTTGATGTTGGGATATGAGTTTGAAAATCTATGACTTCTAGAAAGAATGTTAACCAATTACACACAGTCATTCCAGCTGGTCTCTTTTTTAAAAATTAAATTTAAAAAAAATAAAAAGATAATCTTTAAAACAAGTTAATTTAAAAATATATTTACATATATTTGTTTTGTTTCCATTTGTGTCATGAGTACACATCTAAGTATATCTATGTGAGTTTGGAGAACATCTGGAGTCAGTTCATTAATTAAACTATTTTAAATGTACTCAGGTCCTTGTTCTGCAAATTTGCAGGCCCTAGACAATCATGACCTAAGAATTATTATCTCTCCATTTATTTTCTGTGATATTTGGAAAAACAATTCTTACTCTTCAATTCCAATAAACCTCCTTTAAAATTTAGTTTAATTGTATTCTGTAAGAAAGAATTTCCCCCCCAAAAAAAACTATAGTGAAAAGAAACAATGAGAAAGGTTTTCAGCATGCTTGATATAGAAACAAGTTATAATACTGTTTGATAATAATTATACATAAATAATGTTTGCTATAATGTTAAAACTGTATATTTTCAACACCACTGAAGATGACACCACAAAGATTTATATATACATGCATCATTTAGTAGTCTGGAAATATTTGCCAAAATACCTTTCAGTCTGCTTCAACAGATGTTGTACATTAGCTTCTTCAAGTTTTATAATTGCCAACATATTTGAAAAACATAAAGATCAAATAATTTTAGTACCACTACTTTACAAAACAGAACTGTGAAGCAGAAATTGTTCAGTTATTAGTATGCAATTCTCAAATGTTTTTGAGTATACAAAACATGCCAGTATTAAAACTAAGTGGTAGTTACCTAAACAAATTAGTTCCATCTGTCTGCGAATTACATTTTTGTTTGAGGCTATCTGTTTCTTAGTTACCTTTCTATTGATGTAACAAAACACCAAAATCAAGGCAACTTATAAAAGAAAGCATTTAATTGAGGACTAGGTTGCATTTTCCAAAGATGAGTCCATATTATCACTGCAGTTCACATAGTAGCAGTCAGGGAGGCATGACAACAAAGAAGTAGTTGAGAGCATACAATTGATCCAAAGGCAAGAGGTAAAGAAGTAATTAGGTCACAATGTGGGCTTTCGAAAACTTAACATCCACTTCCAAAGATAGACCATCTCCAACAAGGACATAACTCCTATTACTCGTCAACAAATTCAGCCAGCTAGAAACAACCATTCAAATATATGATCTTACACGGTCCATTCCTATTCAAAACATCGCACTATATAATTTACCTTTACCTCAAGTCAAGCTTTGGAGACTTCTACTGCTCCTTGGAACAGAGGTCCATTTAAAAAAAAAAAACATATAAAACCTGTATAGGCCAAATAATCTGTCAAGTCAGACTTTAAATATCACTGGGATAATTAAAATGTTTTTCTAATCTTAGAAGACAAAGTCAATGTTGAACAATGTTCATGTATAACCAGCCACATAGTTCTAAAAGTCAAGTCACTCTGCCAGTGCTAATGAGAAAAATCCTTCTGATGAACTATTAAATTGGGTTTAACAAGGCTGTTTATAGCTAATCCTAAATGCACTAATAAGAATCTGAAGGCCTATACTCAATGTTAGTTTTAGTCCCTTTAGATCTGGCTCATAATTACAGTTTGCTCTTTAATTATTCCGCTTCTCATTTTCAATTTATGATTAAGACCAACAGGATGCCCTGGAGAGTCCAAGTGCTGAGCTGGACAGGAATAAAATAGAGGACAGCAATTCCTTTGGCCAACTGGCCCAGGTGGTCAATACAGATTTTGTTTTGTTTAATTGTAAACAAGTTGTTCAAAGTAAACACATAAAGCATGTGATTTTAGAACCTAATGCCTATCTTTCTCAAAACATTTTAATGGCATTTTAAAAACACTTTGTTATATTAGCAGTAGGAAAAAACACTCTAAGATACTAGTGTGAACAATGAACTAGTTATATTAGAGGCCCTGGACAATGTAAGATTGGAGTATGAAGTCAAAACTGATGGGCAGATATTGTTTTATATCAGATCAAAAAGAAATAGTCAGCACACAACAAAGTATACAAAGTATTATTTGTTTATTATATAATTTTTAAAAAAATCAAATGTGTCCAGATGTCATATGATGGTGTCATTATACATGTTTTGTCCAGGCAATGATATTGTTTATACTTTTAAGATGGGAACTCCCTGTCTTCCATTGAGAAACTATCTCACAACATTCTGATCATCTTTGATGATGTTGCCCAAGGCTGAGTGTATAGGAGTGTATTATCCACTCATTAGAAGATTTCTGGGCATTCTATAGTCAGTTGTTTTCTGCACTTTGACTTGTTGAAATTTGTAGGTGTAATATTTTGTAGGCAATATAAAGTTTACCCTTGGGTTATTCCAATGCTGATTTCTCTGCCCTCAGTCTTGTTTCAATGGAACACAGTATTGTAATGCTTATAACCAAAGAATCTCCTGTCTAAACTGTTTTTAACCACTTTTTCTCTGCTTTGCCAATAAATGCTGATCACTCAATGGCTAGGGAGAATAGAGAATATGGTGGGAGGTCTACCAGCCATGGAAAAGAGAAAGGGAGTGAGGGAGAAGGAGAGAGGGTGATTCAGAATAGCAGGCAGAATGGAGCAATTGGAGTTATAAAGAAAGGACTTGAAGAGTCAGATCAATAATAATATGCAAGTATCATGGAATGGGACTGGGAGGTATATAGATTAGCATAGGAGGTAAACATAGATCAGTAATATTCAGCAATTGAGATGTAGTTTTGAATAATTCTTTTTTCTGTGTTGTTGGAAAGGGGCATAAGGTAAAGAAATATAGTCACATGATTAATTCACTCTTTATGTTCATATTAAAAATAATTCCTTTAGAGCGGTTATCTGTGAGATATTTGTCTACTGGAAATAACATTCTTTTGATTACAGGTGGGAACTAGAGTTAGGTGTGTGTATAAGTTTTGGTATTTAGAACGCAGTTGAAATTATACTAGCTTCCAAAACCGGCATTAGCATTTTCTCCTCTAAGGTTCATGATCTCACTAGCCACAGATTGTTGGCTAGATTTACATGAATTTCCTCATATTGAGCAACTCTTAAGTCTAATTTGATGGACTATGAACGTTCTGTTATAAATATGTATGTGCATTTGCATATAAATATATTGTATCTCTGTATATACACATTTATGCATGTGTGGATTTATATAAACAGAGTTAAGGAAGGAGAGGCTACAAATTTGAGAAATAGTAGGAGTAGGCATGATGAAACAACATAAATACAATACAGGTGTATAAAATTCTTCAAAGAAAAATGAAAAAAGTTTTCGAGTTTTCTTGTGATTTCCTCCTAGTAAGGCTTTTTTTTTCTGGATCTAGACATCCTTGTACAAGAGGAGTGGAAAGAGTTCTAGGTAGCATAACCTTGTTCTTTGATTTCCTGTGATCAATCCTTACATTACTCGAGTTCAGATTAAATAAAAATATGGTAAAATAAAATAAAAAAGCAGAACATTAGTGGCCGAAAAAGATGTAATAAGTCAGAGCATTTTACCAGCTTATATTGATACATCATAGGACTTGACGTCACTATGTTCCTCCTGTTATGTTGTTAGTGTGAAATGTCATCCACAGGTCCATGTGTTTACACACTCGGAATCCACTGATAGCACTGCTTCAGAAGTCTATAAAACCTTTACTAGTTGCAGTGTCAGTGAAATATTTCCTTTTCAGGCCAAGCTTGAGTTTTCATATCCCAGCCCTACTTCCTCTTCATTCTCTGGTTCTTGACTACAATCTTTGAACAGCTTCTCATGCTCCTGCCACTGTGAGCTTCTTAGAATGTTGGAACATCTTTCCATTTATATTTCAAGCCAATAAAACATCAACACATTTGCCCTTTCTTGTCAAGTGTTTTAATACAGCAATTAGAAATATAACTTATGTGCTTCTATTTAATGGTCTGGGCCAACTTAGTAATCAAATGAATTAGATCCTCTATAGGGCTTTCAGTTGTTGTTTGTTTATGTTTCTCCATATTTTTGAGATAAGTTCTCATGTAATTCAGGGTGTCCTCAAACTCATTATGTAGCCAAGACTGGATTTGAACTTCTGAGCCTGCTTTTGCCACCTCTCCAATTCTGAGGTTACAAGCTTGTGGAACCACCCAAGTTTATGTTGTGCTAAGTAACAAACCTACGTCTTCAAAGCGTAGGAGATAATCACTCTACCAATTGAGTTAAATCCCCAAACTAAATTGGGCATCTACTTATGCATTGGTTAAAAATGGAGAAATTCAATACAAGTTTTCCATGGGTACATTAGTAACTATAATCTCTCATTTTTCTGATTTACTACAATATTCTACACAAGATTTTCTCATGGACATGTTATACTCTTAATCTTTAGATAATAATATAATCATAATTCTACTCTTTCTTGTAAAGAATCTTAGGAATAGCACATGAAAAACTAAATTAGCCATAAGTTATTAGGTCATAACCTTTGATATTTGTCCACAAACATCCCTTTAGTCCTATGTCCTTCTGCTCCCCACAAAGTTGCCACTTTCCTATAAAAATCAGAACCTTTTTCCTTCAAATTTTCACTCACAGGTTATTCACTCTTAGGAAATTCACAGAAAATTCTATCCTAAAAGATATCAACTAATCATTCATATCTATTGTGAAAAACAGACTTGATAGAACAAGCATTTGGGAGGGAGAGGCAGGAATATTTCTGAGTTTAAGGTCAACCTGGGGGTTGGGGATTTAGCTCAGCAGTAGAGCACTTGCCTAGCAAGCGCAAGGCCCTGGGTTAGGTCCCCAGCTCTGGAAAAAAAAAAAAAGAAAAAAGAAAAAAAAAAAGAAGAAAAAGAAAAAAAAAAGGTCAACCTGGTCCAAGAAGTGAGTTCTAGGTGACTTAGAGTTACAGAGAGGAACTTCGTCTTAAATCAAAATATATATATATATATATATATATATATATATATATATATCGTGTAGTTGTTGTCCTATTGCATTCTGTGTACTAGACTAAGATATTTCTGTCTTATTTGTTCCATTGTTAAAAAAAAAAGAATCAATCACTATGGTCTCTTTATTTTTTTATTGAATTTTTAAATTTACATTTCAAATGTTAGCCCCTTTTCCTCACACAAACACCCACCCCTTTCTGCATCCCATCCCTGACATTCCCCTGCCCTGGGGGTTGCAGCCTTGGCAGAACCAAGGGCTTCTACACCCTATGGTACCCAACACAGCCATCCTCTGCTGCATATGCAGCTGGAGCTATGGTTCTGTCAATGTATACACTTTGGGTGATTGTTTATTCACTGGGTTGTTTAGACTCTGGTTGTTTGGTATTGTTGTTGTTACAGGGTTGCAAGCCCCTTCAGCCCCTTCAATCCTTTCTCGAACTCCTCCAATGCAGACCGCATTCTCAGTTCAATGGTTGTCAGTAAGCATACCTCTCTGTATTTGTCATGCTCTGACAAAATATCTCAGGAGACAGCTATATCATGCTCCTGTGAGCATGCACTTCTTGGTATCAGCAATATTGTCTGAGTTTGGTAGCTATATGTAAATGGGCAGGATCTCCAGGGGGGCAGGCTCTGAATGGCCATTCTTTCAGTATCTGCTTCAAAGTTTGTCTCCATATCTCCTCCTATGAATATTTTTGTTCCCCCTTCCAAGAAGGACTGAAGCATCCACACTTTGGTCACCTATCTTCTTCAGTTTCAGGCAGCCTATGCATTGTATCTTGGGTAATTATAGCTTTTGGACTAATATCCACTTGTGAGTACATACCACGTGTAGAGTTTTTGTTGTTGTTGTTGCTGTTGTTATTATTTTTGTTTTGTTTCGTTTTGTTTTTGTTTTTTGTTTTTTGGATTGGGTTACTTCACTCAGGATGATATTTTCTAGTTCCATTCATCTGCCTATGAATTCATTGTTTTTAATATCTGAGGAGCACTTTTATTATAAATAAGGTGCTATGAATTTAATGAAGCATGTGTCCTTGTTATATGTTGGAGCATTTTTTGGGTATATACCCAGGAGTGGTATAGCTGGTTCCTCATGTAGTACTATGTCCAATTTTTTGAGGAACCTCCAGACAGATTTCCAGAGTGGTTGTACCAGCTCGCAATCCCACCAACAATGAAGGAGTGTTCCTCTTTCTCCACATCCTCGCCAACATCTGTTGTCACCTGAATTTTTGAACTTAGCCATTCTGACTGGTGTGAGGTTGAATCTCAGGGTTATTTTGATTTGCATTTCCCTGATGACTAAGGATGTTGAATATTTTTTTAGGTACTTTGCACCCATTCAATATTCCGCAGGTGAGAATTCTTTGTTTAGCTTTATAAACAATTTTTTTTAAATAGGGTTATTTGATTCTGTGGAGTCTAACTTCTTGAGTTCTTTGTATATATTGGATATTATCCCTTTATCAGATGTAGGATTGGTACTGATCTTTTCCAACTATGTTGGTTGCTGTTTTGTCCTAATGACAGTGTCCTTTGTCTTACACAAGCTTTGTAATTTTATGAGGTACCATTTGTCAACTCTTGATCTTAGAGCATAAACCATTGGTGTTCTGTGCAGGAAATTTTTGCTAGTGCCCATGTATTCGAGGCTTTTCCCCACTTTTTAAGATCACGTTTATTAATAGAGGAACTGTGAAGGACTTCATCTCATGTTATGTTCTTTTAAGTGGGAAGTCTGAAATTTGACACAAGTGTGTTACAACTTCAGTCTCCCTACTGAAATAAAAATAAAAATGTTGTTCAGAAGACATGGAGTGAAGTGTGAACTCTGTTCATAATTTTCTGGATGAGCTCTGCTACAAACACACATCACACATTTGATTATTGTACATGGTATTTATGAATACCAAAATAAATATATGATTGTATCTCTCCATTGCTCACTTATAGAATACATATTTATTTTAGATTTAAGTATAAATTAAGAAAGAAAAACTATTATGTGACTAACTCTTCCAGTAAATCATTGGGGATTTGAAGAGTATATGGTCTTTATGAGTGTTTTTGAGTCTGCAGTTGTAGAATAAGTGTAACCACAGAGAATAAGGGGAAACAGGACCCAGTTGGGAGATTGCAAGGAGGGACACAATAATTGGAAATCTTCATTCGTAGACTGAATACAGGTCCATAAAATTGACTGTTTTCTTTAAATGTGTCCCTTGAGGATGATGAATTTTATTTTTATCAGAATCCATGTTTAACTTTATTTGCAATTATACCACTGTTGGTAGATAGGAATATGTACCCTTGAGGTTTTCATTAGAGGAGATTAATTTCGTTCTCTGGAGGTGAATTCTCATTCTTTCGGTACTGGATTAGGAAAGAATGTGTTGAAATTTTGATGTTTCACCTAGATGATTTGTCTTTCCATTCTTAGTGACGATATTAAAATATGTGAGTCAAATTCCTCCCCAGATACATCTGCTTGATCTTGAGATACAGACTGCAGACTGAGGATGAAAATAAACCTCATTTCCTTCTAAATATTCAAGAATCCTGATCTAGCAAGAGAAAAGGACTTACCAGTTTGACTTGTCACATCCTTTTCCTTTCCCCAAGTACAGGAAGGAGTGTGTTTGTGCTCAACAAAATATTATTTTTAATAAAAGATCAAGAGCAAACTTTATATTCTGGTATAGTTTAAATATCTCTATACTGCATACACAAGATTTCTTATAATTTCAGACATTCTACTTGAACTGTAATCACTTGTACCCTCAGACTACTTAAAATAGTACTCCGAATATTATAGGCAATCATTCTTCACAAAGAATAAAAAGTTTCTCTATGTATATGTATATGAATATGTTTATATGTATACATATGTATCTACACGTATACAGATATAATCATTTTTTTGATCATTGAATGAAACATGCTTCTGCTTAAGGGAAAATAATAAAAGTAAATCATGAAATAAAAATATTAAGTGAGGTGCTAATCTTAAGTAATAGATTTTTCAGTAAATAAATTTTAATAATAACTGTACATTATTTTTAATTAACTATACAACTCTTTCATATTTTATACCAGAATGTCTCTCAAGACATACCTGAGACTTGTGCAGAATTTAGTGATAAAACAGTTAGACACTTAATAAATACACTAAAAAAAAAGAAAAGAAAAACAGGGATATGAAAAACAATTGGCATTTACTTTATTGGGTCTATATAACTGAGAATAGGACAACCAAAATCGCAGTGCAAGAAAGAGTTGCTAAAATTACACGTAAATTTTTATAGCTAAATTCACATAAACATGCAATCTCATTTGCTATAGTTAACAAATCAGTGTTTAAAATTATACCGGAAGGCTTAATATATTTTCTATCCTAAGCTATACAGTAAATTCTGGGGAAACTAATCAGTGGAAAACACTTATCACATAACTGAAATGTTTCTTACTTTACTAATTTGATGTAATAGGAAAACAGATTCTTTTTAGTATGTCTACTCAATAATTTCTGTAGCTGTGATGAATTGGGATATCAGAATCAGAAACTTCCAGTTGCTTTGAGTTTGTAGATAAGAACATAAACTTTGTCAATGTCATTTTGCAATTTTAGAATATTTTACAGTGTTTAATATTAAATACATGAGTCTTGAAATAGTCCTAATTGTGAGTATACTTAAAAAATCCCCTAATATACTAGAGTAGGAATCTAAATTTTCAATGGTTCTCTTCACTACAACTATAATTAGACCCAGTTGGTAAGAAGTGAAACATGCAAGCATTTCATCTGATTCCCATTAGCAGAGCCCTTCCTGTAACAAGCTGACTCTGGAAAACATCTTTTTCACTATTTCAGAGGCAGGGAAACAAGACAATCAAAAAGTCATCTTGTAAAAGTAAAAGTGCAGACACAACCCAAGAGAGCAATAATTGGACTTGGGGGCTACCTAAGGTTTATTTTTCATTTTTCTCCTTCAAATCTGGCTCTTTCACTCTCAGAAAACATATCCCTTCTTATTCAAATTGCATTTTTCATTGCCTGACATTTTTGCAGTTAATTGAGTTTCATGTCACCCTTGAAATGACTGAGAGAAAGAAATCAAACTGTTCATACAAAGTGCTTTCTTCATTTCACTGAGAATTGTTTCTCTATCACATGGAAACCCAATGTCTTGTATATAACTAAAATGACTAGTTCTCTTATTAAAGCAATGACTAAGTCTTGGTTGCAGATCTATAGAATTTGTGGAGTGCTAATTCAAAGCATACTCGTGTTTTGCCTAATGCACTGAAAATAACACATCCCATTTAGAGATCTTTTTTTAAAAATTATTTATCTACCACTTTTCTATGAATGAATATAGTGTTCAAAAATGGAAATGGAATTAAATTCCACAGGTATGCAACCTGAGAATATTTAATCTGTTAATTTAATCTGTTTTATAATGGGAACAAGGAAATGGTAAGTACACCACATTTGGAGATGTGAAATTAGAATGGCACAGTACTTACACGTATATGCCTATGTTATATGCCACATGTGTGAGGGTCTCTGTGGAGACCTGAAGACAGAATCAGATCCTGTAATTTCAGGTGTAGGCAGGTATACACAACACATTGTGAGTGCTAGAAGATTCTGTATATTGGTCCCTGGCATAGAAGCAAACAACTTTTTCCTCTATGTAAGTTTGTCAATCTTTATTTCCTTTATAATTATGAATATGAAAATGCCCACATAAGTTCCTGAAGAGAAAAACTAATGTTATAATTTGAAAATACCGCAGAGGCACAGTTATGGGATTTTCAAGCCCTAATGAATAAATATTCTAAAGGATTGAAAGAGGAT
Organism: Rattus rattus; assembly: GCF_011064425.1. NCBI lineage: Eukaryota > Metazoa > Chordata > Mammalia > Rodentia > Muridae > Rattus > Rattus rattus. The sequence goes on from NC_046164.1 coordinate 46,787,502, forward strand.
AGTAGAAGAAGAAGCAATAGGAGTCTGTGTCATTCTAGACAATACTTTCTAGAAAAATATCTATAATGAGATTTTTCATAACCCTGGAATGAATCAGAGGTTTTTCACTTTCAGATGAAGTTATAAAGATTTCATTAGAATTCATTTCAACTATTAACACAATATCAGCTTTCTATCCTTCAACTCAGCAATCCTGTTTGCCCCACATGTTATCGTACTATGCAAGGTGTAAGATAACAAACTTAAAAAAGGTCACCTTATACTTTAAATATCAAAGATGCATGTGTGTTGCTAAATGTTATCTCATTGGTGGAGGCAAAGACAACCATGGGCATTTGTCTGCACCTCCCTTCATTGTTGCAAACTTCTCTCCACCTATCTGAAGAGATTTCTTGGTAATTTGAAATGCAAAGCCCTGTTCTGTTCTTCCCTGAGTTATGGTGTTAGTTGAATTTGTTTGTTTGGTTTTTTTTTCTGTTTTTATTCCACTTTTTCTATATGAAAACACAGATAATATAGAAAGGAATTAATGGATAAAAATTACATAATGGCTGCATGTGCCCAGAGAGACATAAAGGGTCTGAGAAAAACTTAATTTAGAATTCAAAATCATTGACGATATAGAGAAGCAATATAGTAAAGTGAAAATAATGAATTAAACCAGAACTCAAACCAGGAAAACCTTGGATATCGAAATCAGATTTTCACAGTGACTACACAAAACATAGTTTTACACATGCACACACACACACACACACACACACACACACACACACACACACTCCTAAGAAAACAAGAAACATGGTTCTGTAATAAAATAATAAATGTTTTCACTAAAAACAGTACTACTTGTTGTTTTAGTGATGATATATCTACTAAACAAAGATTTTTAAATAATTTATTAAATGCTCAAAAAGGGAATTCTGAGTTGGCGCTTGGTCCACCAGTAAAAGTTCTTGACATGCAGGCCTGATAACTTTAGTCGTAAATTAGTTGGAACTCGAGGACAGAGTACAAAGGAAACATGATTTCCAGTTTATGAAAGTATTTATTATTATTTTATATGCCAGTTTTATTTTTCCAACACAATTATTTTTATTATCCCGGAAGTCCATATTACGCATCCTGATCACATTCACTTTTGAGTTTTCCAAAGTCCAACCCTCTACCTTGTGACACCATCCCCATACCCTAAAAAATAAAATAAAGAAGAAACAAAGAGAAAAACAACAACAAAAACTGCACAAGTTCAAATTGTTTTGCCCATATGTTCACTCTTGTAAGAGGGAGAAAGAGAAGATTGGGAGAGTGGGAGAATTGGGGAGGGGTGGAGGGGAGAGGGAGAGGAGGAGAGAGAGAGAGAGAGAGAGAGAGAGAGAGAGAAAAGAGAGAGAGAATACATCATAACCTACAAGAAAATAAGTCTTTGGGGAGATTTATATGTTGATGAAATTAAGTAATATGTAATTCTGTGAGCCTTCAGCTTCTATTCATCTTAAAAGAGCACGCTACACCTGTACTTTCTCTGGATCAATAACAGCAAATCAGAGCTCAGAACAACAATCTCCTATAGTGAGGGAGTATTATGTTTTTCTAAGTAAGACTACATATCTTTGTGATTCATATCATTATTTTGGAGAGTATTTTATACAAAGTTTACTAAGAAACATAATGGCTTCTATATAAAATAAGGATGCTTGTACAGTTACTTCCAAGCATGATAATCTTGGCAGATAGAAATCCATTAGTGAATTTTCACTGAAAGAATTACAATATAGTCAATGAAAGATTGTTAAAGTCTACAATGCAGCGTTTCCAATGAGGAAAAAAATGTTAGATTCATTCCAAAGCAGAGTAAGTAGGTGATAGTACATTTCATTTAGGAGGAAGAGGATAAGAATCTCTTAAAAAGGTATATCCAAGAGTAGGGGACTCTGATGGAAACCTGGCCAGTATTTCTGGTGCAATATTTAAGAAATAGAAATACCCTGTGTTGAAAGTCTCAGGAAATGCTACAAAAGAAAAAATCTCATCTTGGAATAAAGTATAGTTTTCTGATAATAGAAATCAGTCTGAATGACAGACATCACTGCCTGAAAGAAACTATAAAGGGTATTATTAAATGGAGGTTTGACAAATTTTCCTAAGATGTAGTGTACAAGGAAGTGATCACGGTAGGAATGAACATGGCTATTCAATGATTGTTGATCATTACTAGTTTTCCAATTTAGGGCAAGTTGATATTTAAATCAGCTTCATTTAATTGGCATGTGTTGACAAATAATTGTTAATTTTGTTAAAATATAGTTCAGTCCCTTAGACTGACTCATCACTTATAATAGGGCATTTGTACAAGGGTATCTTCTCCTAGGATCTCAAAGCAAATACAACATAAAAGAAGTCATTTTACTTTTCTTTAATGAATCATCAACAAATTAAGTATTATAAATTAAGTAACAGATCATTCTTACAAACATTTAAAGGCAAATTTTGAAATCAAACACATCTAAATTTCAATCTGGGTTCATCTGAGTAAGTAGAAGCTTAAGACCCCAGCAGAGCATAATCAAGTTAAATATTTGATCTTAGAGGAAATGAGTTTATAAACTATGTATTCATGTATACACACACACACACACACACACACACACACACACACACATATATGTACATATATATATATACACACACACAATATGGAAAATAAGTAGCAATTTTACTTATTTTTAAAATTTTCTTATTTGTATAAGATTAGAATTTTACATGAAATATTGGTATTATCCACTCTTATAGACAGTCTTATTTTAGACAAAACAATGAATATGAACAAACATTAATATATAAAAAGCAGGAAAGTAATCTTCTTACAACAAGCCCAAAAGAAGATAGCCACACAAACATAATTTCACCTCTAATAACAAAAGTAATAGGAAACAATAATCACTATTCCTTAATATCTCTTAACTTCAATGTACTCAATACCCCAATAATAAGACAAAAGACTAACAGGCTGGATACATATAGGAAACCCAGCATTTTTTTTTATTAACTTGAGTATTTCTTATTTACATTTCGAATGTTATTCCCTTTCCCGGTTTCTGGTCAAACATCCCCCTAATCCCTCCCCGTTCCCTTCCTAATGGGTGTTCCTCTCCCCACCCTCCCCCCATTGCCGCCCTCCCCCCAACAATCACGTTCACTGGGGGTTCAGTCTTAGCAGGACCAAGGGCTTCCCCTTCCACTGGTGGTCTTACTAGGATATTCATTGCTACCTATGAGGTCAGAATCCAGGGTCAGTCCATAAATAGTCTTTAGGTAGTGGCTTAGTCCCTGGAAGCTCTAGTTGCTTGGCATTGTTGTTCATAAGGGGCCCCTTCAAGCTCTTAAAGTTCTTTCTCTGATTCCTTCAACTGGGGTCCTATTCTCAGTTCAGTGGTTTGCTGCTGACATTCGCCGCTGTATTTGCTGTATTCTGGCTGTGTCTCTCAGGAGAGATCTACATCCAGCTCCTGTCGGCCTGCACTTCTTTGCTTCATCCATCTTGTCTGATTGGGTGGCTGTATATGTATGGGCCACATTTGGGGCAGGCTCTGAAATTAGGGAAACGACACCCTTCATAATAGTCCCAAATAAAATACAGTACCTTGGTGTGACTTTAACCAAGCAAGTAAAAGATCTGTACAATAAGAACTTCAAGACTCTGAAGAAAGAAATTGAAGAAGACCTCAGACGATGGAAAGATCTCCCATGCTCATGGATTGTCAGGATTAATATAGTAAGAGTGGCCATTTTACCAAAAGAGATTTACAGATTCAATGCAATTCCCATCAAAACACCAATCCATTTCTTCAAAGAGTTAGACAGAACAATTTGTAAATTCATCTGGAAAAACAGAAAACCCAGGATAGCTAAAACTATCCTCAACAATAAAAGGACTTCAGGGGGAATCACTATCCCTGAACTCAAGCAGTATTACAGAGCCATAGTGATAAAAACTGCATGGTATTGGTACAGAGACAGACAGATAGACCAATGGAACAGAATTGAAGACCCAGAAATGAACCCACATACCTATGGGCACTTGATTTTTGACAAAGGAGCCAAAACCATCCAATGGAAAAAAGATAGCATTTTCAGCAAATGGTGCTGGTTCAACTGGAGGTCAACATGTAGAAGAATGCAAATCGATCCATGCTTATCACCCTGTACAAAGCTTAAGTCCAAGTGGATCAAGGACCTCCACATCAAACCAGATACAGTCAAACTAATAAAAGAAAAACTAGGGCAGCATCTCAAACACATGGGCACTGGAAAAAATTCCTGAACAAAACACCAATGGCTTATGCTTTAAGATCAAGAATCGACAAATGGGATCTCATAAAACTGCAAAGCTTCTGTAAGGCAAAGAACACTGTGATTAGGACAAAACGGCAACCAACAGATTTGGAAAAGATCTTTACCTATCCTACAACAGATAGAGGCCTTATATCTAAAATATGCAAAGAACTCAAGAAGTTAGACCGCAGGGAGACAAATAACACTATTAAAAAATGGGGTTCAGAGCTAAACAAAGAATTCACAGCTGAGGAATGCCGAATGGCTGAGAAACACCTAAAGAAATGTTCAACATCTTTAGTCATAAGGGAAATGCAAATCAAAACAACCCTGAGATTTCACCTCACAACAGTGAGAATGGCTAAGATCAAAAACTCAGGTGACAACAAATGCTGGCGAGGATGTGGAGAAAGAGGAACACTCCTCCATTGTTGGTGGGATTGCAGACCGGTAAAACCATTCTGGAAATCAGTCTGAAGGTCCCTCAGAAAATTGGACATTGAACTGCCTGAGGATCCAGCTATACCTCTCTTGGGCATATACCCACAAGATGCCCCAACATATAAAAAAGACACGTGCTCCACTATGTTCATAGCAGCCTTATTTATAATAGCCAGAAGCTGGAAAGAACCCAGATGCCCTTCTACAGAGGAATGGATACAGAAAATGTGGTACATCTACACAATGGAATATTACTCAGCTATCAAAAACAATGCCTTTATCAAATTCATAGGCAAACGGTTGGAATTGGAAAATATCATCCTGAGTGATGTAACCCATTCATAGAAAAACACACATGGTATGCACTCCTTGATAAGTGGTTATTAGCCCAAATGCTTGAATTACCCTAGATGCATAGAACACATGAAACTCAAGATGGATGATCAAAATGTGAATGCTTCACTCCTTCTTTAAAAGGGGAACAAGAATACCCTTGGCAGGGAATAGAGAGGCAAAGATTAAAATAGTCACAGAAGGAACACCCATTCAGTGTCTGCCCCACATGTGGCCCATATATATACAGCCACCCAATTAGACAAGATGGATGAAGCAAAGAAGTGCAGGCAGACAGGAGCCAGATGTAGATCTCTCCTGAGAGACACAGCCAGAATACAGCAAATACAGAGGTGAATGCCAGCAACAAACCACTGAACTGAGAATTGGACCCCCGTTGAAGGAATCAGAGAAAGAACTGGAAGAGCTTGAAGGGGCTCAAGACCCCTTATGATCAACAATGCCAAGCAACCAGAGCTTCCAGGGACTAAGCCACTACCTAAAGACTATTTATGGACTGACCCTGGACTGTGACCTCCTATGTAGCAATGAATATCCTAGTAAGATCACCAGTGGAACGTGAAACCCTTGGTCCTGCTAAGACTGAATCCCCAGTGAACGTGATTGTTGGGGGGAGGGTCGCAATGGGGGGAGGATGGGGAGGGGAACACCCATAAAGAAGGGGAGGGGGAGGTGTTAGGGGATGTTGGCCCAAAAACCGGGAAAGGAAATAACACTCGAAATGTAAATAAGAAATACTTACGTCAATAAAAAAAAAATACTCAATAATTTTCTCACAGACCAAATCTAACAACACATCAAAACAATTATCTAACATGATTAAGTAAGCTTCCTCCCAGGGTTGCAGGGATCATTCAATATAAGGAAATCAATCAACATGATCCACCATATAAACAAACTCAAAGCAAAACACCACATGATCATCTCATTAGATGCTGAGAAAGCATTTGACAAAATTCAACACACCTTCATGTTAAAAGTCTTGTAAAGATCAGGAATTCAAGGCCCATACCTAAAAATAGTAAAAGCAATATACAGCACAGCAGTAGCCAACATCAAACTAAATGGAAAGAAACTTGAAGTAATCCCAGGGAAATCAGGGATTAGAAAAGGTTACCTAATCTCTGCCTACCTATTTAGTATAGTACTCAATGTCCTAGCCAGGACAATCAGACAACACAAGAAGATCAAAGGGATACAAAATGGAAAGGAAGAAGTCAAAAATATCACTATTTGCAAATGATACGATAGTATGTTTAAGTGACTCTAAACGTTCCACCAGAAAAATCCTAAGCCTGATGAACAACTTTGGCAAAGTGGCCAGCTATAAAATTAAGTCAAACACATCAGTAGCCTTCATTTACTCCAAAGATAAACAGGTTGAGAAAGAAAATAGAAAACCGACATTTTTCACAATAGTCACAAACAACATAAAACACCTCGTATGACTCTAACCAAGCAAGTGAAAAATCTGTATGACAAGATCTTTAACTCTCTGAAGAAAGAAATCAAAGAACATCTAAGAAGATGGAAAGACCTTCTATGCTCATGGATTGGCAGGATTAATATTTTAACATGGCCATCTTTCCAAAAGCAATCTACAGATTCAGTGCAATCCCCATCAAAATTCCAACTCAATTCTTCATAGTGTTAGAAAGAACAATTTGCAATACATTTGGAATAGCAAAAACCTAGGATTCCAAAAACTATCCTGAACAATGAAAGAACTTCTGGGGGAATCACCATCCATGACCTAAAGTAGTATCACAGAGCAATAGTGATAAAAAAAAAAACCGGTATGGTATTGGTACTGAGACAGGCAAGTAGATCAATGGAATAGAATTGAAGACCCAGAAATGAACCCATAGGTGTATGGTCACTTGATCTTTGACAAAGGGACTAAAACCATCCAGTGGGGAAAAAAGACAGCATTTTCAACAAATGGTACTGGTTCAACTGGAGGTCAGCACGTAGAAGAATGCAAAGCAATCCATTCGTATTGCCTTGTACAAAGCCCACGTTCAAATGGATCAAGGACTTCAACTTAAAACCAGATACACTTAAACGATTAGAAGAAAAAGTGGGGAAGATCCTCAAACACATGGGCACTGAGGAAATTTTCATAAACAGAACACCAATAGCTTATACTCTAAGATCAAGAATTGACAAATGGGACCTCATAAAACTGCAAAGCTTCTGTAAGGCAAAGGGTACTGCCACTAGAACAAATAGCAACCAACACTTTGGGAAAAGATCTTGACCAATCCTACATCTGATAGAGGGCTAATATCCAATATATACAAAGAATTCAAGAAGTTAGACTCCAGAGAACCAAATAACCCTATTAAAAATGGGGTACATATCTAAACAAAGAATTCTCAGCTGAGGAATGTCAAATGACTGAGAAATACCTAAAGAAATGTCTAACATCATTAGTCATCAGGGAAATGCAAATTAAAATGACCCTGAGATTCCACCTCACACCAGTCAGAATGGCTAAAATCAAAAACTCAGGTGACAGATAGAGGATGTTTTGTTGGTGGGATTGCAAGCTAGTACAACCCCTCTGGAAATCAGTCTGGAGGTTCGTCAGAAAATTCGACATAGTACTACATGAGGACCCAGCTATTCCACTCCTGGATTATACCCAAATGATGCTATAACATTTATGAAGGACACATGCTCCACTATAATCATAGTAGCCTTATTTATCCAGCCAGAAGCTGGATGTCCTTCAACAGAGGAATAGATACAGAATGTGTGGTACATTTGCACAATGCAGTACTACTCAGCTATTAAAAACAATGACTTCATGAAATTCATAGGCAAATAGATGGAACTAGAAAATATTATCCTGAATTAGGTACACAATCACAAAAACAAAAAACCCCACACATGGTATACACTCATTAATAAGTGGATATTACCCCGGAAGCTAACATTACCCAAGATACAATCCATAGACCAGATGAAGCTCAAGAAGAAGAATGACCAAAGTGCAGATGCTTCAGTCCTTCTCAGAAGAGGGAACAAAAATATTCACAGGAGGAAATATGGAAAGTAAGTTTGGAGCAGAAACTTAAGCAATGGCCATTCAGAGCCTGCCCCACCTGGGTATCCAGCCCATATACATACAGCCAACAACCCCAAACAATATTGCTGATGCCTAGAAGTGCATGCTGATGGGAGTCTGATATAGCTGTCTCTTGAGAGGCTCTGCCAGAGCATGACAAATACAGAGGTGAATGCTTTCAGCCAACCATTGAACTGAGAATGGGGTCCCCATTAGAGGAGTTAGAGAGAGGATTGAAAAAGCTGAAGAACAACATCAAACAACCAGAGCTCCCACCTTCCAAAGAATACACATGGACAAACCCATAACTCCAGCTGCATATGAAGCAGAGGATGGCCTTATTAAGCACCAATTGGATGAGAAGCCCTTGGTCCTGCCAAGGCTGGATTCCCAGTGTAATGGAATAGCAGGGCTTGGAGGTGGGAAGAGGTAGATGGATGGGTGGGGGACACCTTTGTAGAAGAAAGGAAAAGGGGCATGAGATAGGGGGTTTATGGTTGGGAAACTGGGAAAAGGGATAACATTTGAAATGTAAGTAAAAAAATTGAATAAAAGAAATTGTTATATTTGAATCATCCAGGAGTATAGTGGACTATAAAAATAAAATGTAAGCAATAAAATATATTGCACTTCTGTGGTTTATAAATCTCAGCCTTTTGTGGTGTAGATTGTACTCTTTACATCAAATTTTTATATTTACCAATATTCAGACTTCAACTACTTTTTCCTTTTTTGAACTAACTTAATATATTATTTATTTTAGAACATTGATTTTACTTCTTTATATAAAACAATTTTATATGAATAAATGAATCTCTGTCTTGAAGTATTTTCTAGTTACTCTCTCTAAATGACAGCTAATAATTCTAGCTTCAATCTTATTGCCATTCTCTCAAATGGAAAATATTTTAATAAGTGTATTACTCAAATTACAATTTTCTAGTTCTATTGATTGTAATAATCAATTATGACAGATCCTACCTTATAAACCACATTTTGACAACTCTATCTTGAAAGCCTAAAAAGCTTGGAATAACATGTTAATATTTTCGTTGCAGTACATGAAGCAGAGCCAAGGCAGAACAAATCTTAAGAAAAGTAATTTCATCTCAAACAAGTTAATTCATATTGGGTTGACCATCTCACTATAAGTAAATACATATTCAAAACAATTTGATAAACTTCGTATGAATTAGGTAAACATTGATGCTCTATTCTCTGAATATGTTTTCTAAGCTTCTAAACACACATGGTATGCACTTACTGATGAGTGGATATTAACCCAAAAGCTCAAATTACCCAAGATGCAATTCAAGGACCACATGAAACTCAAGAAGGATGACCAAAATGCAGATGCTTCACTCCTTAAAAAGGGGAACAAAAATTTCCATAGGATGGGATAGGGAGACAAAGTTTAGAGCAGAGACTGAAGGAACAGCCATTCAGAGCCTGCCCCACATGTGGTCCATATATATACAGCCACCAAACTAGATAAGATGGATGAAGCTAAGAAGTGCATGCTGACAGGAACCGGATATAGATCTCTCCTGAGAGACACAGCTAGAACATGTCAAATACAGAGGCGAATGCTAGCAGCAAACCACTGAACTTAGAACAGGACTCCCGTTGGAAGAATTAGAGAAAGGACTGAAAGAGCTGAAGGGGCTTGTGACCCCATAAGAACAACAATGCCAACAAACCAGAACTTCCGGGGACTAAACCACTACCCAAAGACTATATATGTACTGACCCATGGCTCCAATTGCATATGTAGCAAAGGATGGCCTTGCTGGGCACCAATGGAAGGAGAAGCCCTTGGTTCTGCCAAGGTTGGACCCCCCAGTGTAGGAGATTGTCAGGGGTGGGATTAGGGGTTAAAGGGGGTGGATGGAGAGGGGAACACCCTTATAGAAGGGGAGGTGGAGGGGTTGGGGCTGATGGACAGGAAACCAGGAAAGGGAATAACATTTGTAATGTAAATAAAAAATACCCAATTTTTAAAAAATTAAAAAAAATAAATAAAAGGCTACTTTAAAAAAAAAGGAAAAAAATACAGGGAGAGAAGGAATCTATAAAGACCTTTATAAGGATGCTCAAGAGATTGGATTACTTAGTAAGGATGAACTGAACAACTACAGAAACAGGAACTACAATACAGAATACAGTTTGCATCATCCATCACAAGTCATTCGAATGCCAATATGTTCACTACTGTACTATTAGGACGTGAAAAATCCAAAACAAAGCTGAAGTTAGACCACATATTTGAACTGGGATTTCAGCCAAAGCCAAACTAGGACTGGACATGCCTACCGTATAATGATTGCTAAAGGAATCCACAAAAATAAACTCAGAAAAATATGAGCAGGGAAACAGACACAAGGAAATTAGGAGAACATCACTGAGAATGAGCCAGAGAGAAAAGCAAATGCAGAGGGAAAAAAAAAACCTGACTTTAAAGATGTCATAAAGAAGGAGTTTTAGAATGAATGAGAGCTCACTTATGCTTTCTAAGTCCAGTCAACTTATACTATTACACTGAGAATCTACTACTAATCACTAGCCAGATTATTAAAAATGAACTAAACGATCATTAAATAAATTTCAGATTATATTAAATTGAATCCAATTTTAATAGAAGAGAGTAATATGAACTATACAATAAAGTTGCTGCAAATGCAGAGCAATGAAAAGGAATGGAATGATTAGTTCTGTAATGAACATTGCATTTAAACATCGCAAAGGAAATGAATTAAGTGTATACTAAAAGCCACCAAGGGATCTCATAGTAAAGTGGTACTAAGACAGAAGTCTGTTTGAAATTCATATGAGTAACACATTTTGATTTAGAAAATCTATTTAATATATACTATTTCAGAATGTGTTAAAAGATTCCAGAATTGCTGAATCCTTTATTATCACTTAGTCCTTATCAGGTACTGAGAAATATGCAACAAATATGGAAAATAAATTGTTTTGAGTATCCAGAAAATTAAACACTCAGGAATATTTTGGAGAGGTATTGATAGACATTCTTTGAATAGTCTCTTTTTTTGTAACTGGGTCGAAGAAATTCTTTATGTAGTGAAATACTGAAATTTTGATGCATGTTGCACAGAAATATCATAAGTAAATTATTAATAACTATTTTATGAAGAGAAAAAAATCACTGAAATACAACTTGAAGTTTAGGAAAATTTAAGCAACTTTGAAAAGAGAATCGTAGGTAAAGAAATCCAATGCAGAAGGAGGAGCTGCTATCAGGCTTCATGGAAAAACAAAATAAAATTACCAGAAAATCATAAAAGAACAGACACAAATCCTGTGTGTGTGTGTGTGTGTGTGTGTGTGTGTGTGTGTGTGTGTGTGTGTGTTTCTTTGAGTAAGGGTTTTATATTTACAGAGATTCTTCTGCCTGTGCTGGGATTAAAGAAGTACACCACCATGTAGGCATTTTAAATTCTAAAAAGAATTAGGAAAATAATCTTATCAAGTCAGTGTTTTTAAAACAATTAAGAAATGTAAATGCATTGACATAATCATAGTCAGAATATTGTGTACGAACACCTATTTTATTAAATAATTAGGACTTAGTATTAGGCAAATCAATATAGCCTAGGTGACACAATTTTAAAGAAACTAACCCAGGAATTTATCCCCCAAGTAGTACATATTTATAACATTTATTTTCTTTGCAAGCCATTATTAACTATCATTATCATGAGAGATGACACACATAGTAAACGTGCCATTTATTTATTTGTTTATTTATTTATTTGTTTGTTTGTTTATTTATTTATTTATTTTTAGACTCCAGATTTTAATCCCCTCCTTGGGTCTATCTTCTGCTTGTTCCACATCCCACTCCTCCTCCCTGCTCCCCCTGTCTCTACAGGATGGCCCCAGCCCACCTAGCCCACCAGACCTCTAAACTCGCTGTGACCTCCAGTCTCTTGAGGGTTAGGTACATCTTTTCTGACTGAACACAGGCCTGGTTGGTGATCCAGTGTCTGAGATATCTCGGGAGTTCAGGTTAATTGAAATTGCTGGTCCTCTTACAGGGTCACCCTCCTTCTCTGCTTCCTCCAGTTTTTCCCTAATTCAACCACAGGGGTCAAGCAGCTTCTCTTCATTGGTTGGGTGCAAATAACTGCATCTGACTCTTTCAGCTGCTTGTTGGGTCTTTTGGAGGGCAGTCATGATAGGTTCTCCTAACCCCATACCTCCCAATCATGTTCCTCCTTACCCACCACCCCTGTTCTCTTTCCCTCCTCCCTTGTGGTTGCTTTCAGAAGTTGGAAGACCCTAAATCTATCTGAAGAATCTGTGTAAAATTCAAGACAATGTGTAGACCATGTAAAGTCTCATCAATCCTACAGCAACATGAGAGGTGGCTACAGGAAACTCAAATAGCTCACATGAATGGTACTCACTGGTAGTGACAGAGGCAAGAGAAGCTTGGTCTCTATAAGGTAAATGATTAGAACCATCTCTGTTCTCCTTACCTACTCAGTCATACACATTGTATACATGTGCATACACACACACACACGCACACACACACAGAGTAAAATGAAATATAAATAAAATTTACATGTCTCAAAATAATTTCTAAAAACCTGTTAGTTCTTAAAGTAGACAAGAAATGATACTGTAAGTATATATGCATATATGTATTTGTACATAAATGACAGTTTTAGATCAAATCTAATCTGATAAAGCTCAATATCACATTGAGTTTGTGCTTCATGAATTAATTTACTTTAAATTTTTATCTATGACTTTTTACTTATGGCTCAAAACATGCCCTGGACTTCTGCAAGTGTCAAGAAGAAATATATTTGCTCGACGGGCAATTCAATTACATAAAGAAGGCTCATGATTTAATTTACATATGTCTGATCCAGGATGAGAATTCCCTGGATCCTACCAATGCAGACTTAATGTGCACATGATGGCCTGTGCTCTGTTTAACTTCCTGCTGCATTTGGGAAATCAGCAGAACTCAAAATTTCCTACAATAAATTCATATGCATCACATGAAATATTGCCAATTTTAGATACCAAGTCAAATTATTTTTGGACCCAAAGGATTCATTCAATTTATATGTTTTTAATATTTGAACAGGATGCCATCTACTCTGAGTTGAGTCTTTTTCATGTTACTTAATGTCAGTTGAGAAATGGGAGATGAACTGAACACCATAGGTCAAAGGAGAGAATGTGACTGCACTGCAAAATACTAAGGATGTCTGTTCTGTGTTGTATAGTACCACAGTTCCACTGAAGTACTCTGATGATGTAATGCTTCTTTTTCTTTTTTTTTCCATTTTTGGTGAATTTCTAGGCTACCCTGATTTTGTCTTGTGCTGATATCCTCCAAGTTATACAGCACTTTTGATTATAAACATTACATCATAGAATTACATAGTATTCAAATATGTGTTTAAAGCCTGTATGTACATGACCTAATGTGCTTCTTTTCTTGGTAAGATTTTTTAGTGGATTAAAATTAGAAGGGTACTGTATAAAAGCGTCTGAAAAGAAACATTTAGAAACAGGAAATGAAAGAATATGTAAAAATTTGGTAATACATTTTATTTTTTATTTGTACTTAAAATGGCCATAGAAAATTAATTTAAATGGTAATGAATATAGGCATACAGGAGAATGAAATGGGAAGCATTCAATTAAAATTCAAGGTAAGGGATTTTAATTTGATTGTTGAGTCAGAATCTCTTTATGTAGCCCTGGTCATTACTCCCTGTATAAGCAAGGCTAGCCTCAAATTTTGAGAGATTAGCCTGTCTCAGACTTACAAGTACTGAGATTAGTGGTGTGTACCATCATGTTATACTTGTAAATAAGATTTAAAATGCTGTAAACTATTTTATCAGATACAGGGGCCACTTATACGTCTCATTTGACCTAGAAGCCCAGTAGCCACAGTGTTGAAGTGGAATATCCCTAACAAAGAAAAGGCATCTCAAAAGTCAAAGGTGATGGTTTCTGAGAAAGAACAGGCAAAATCATTGACTATTTTGGAATCAGTTTACTATAAATAAGTATAAAACACTATATACTATGGCAGATTGTAATGCACACACCGTATTTTCTTTATTGATTATCCTACCACAATCAGAAATATTTCTTTCTCTCATCTAAGCCATTGCTGCTTAAAGGAACTGTATTCTTCCATGTTTTACTATTGACTTTACTTTTCAGTATAAAGTACTTCGTTTATCACTTCCTGCTCTCTCTATGTTGATTTGTGTGTGTGGTGGTTTCTTTGTTACTCAATATATGATTATATGCAAGCATACAAACCATTCTATCTTCTATAGAGAAAAAAACCTCATATTGTAACTAAATCTACACACTTCGGATTCTTGGTAGAAGCCATCCTTATACTTTGAAGAAATTTAAATTAACAAATTCACCTTCCTAGGCCAGAAGTCTATATACCTAATGGATTTACTTTGCTAGCATATTCGTTGTGTTTTATGAAAAACAAAAGGAGACAAGGATGTGTTTGATAGAGGTGCAGTATGGTATGGTAGGAAGGGTGCCTGGATAGGCACCTCTGATATATCAGCCATATGGTGAGTTTAGTATGGAATAGAGTTCATTAAGGCATGGGGAAGGGAGTAGAGACACAGGAGAGAGAGAGAGAGAGAGAGGAGAGAGAGAGAGAGGAGAGAGAGAGAGACTGTCCAGGAACATGTGGAGTGGGAAAAGGGGGAGGGAGAGAAGGGTCAGAGGGTAAGAGAGAAAAAGATAGCTAGGAGCAGGAGTAATCCATGCCTACCTGGCTATTGCTACATAACTGTTGGGTGGAGCCTAGAAGGAATTATAACAATGTTGATCATCAGATATTTGAGATCATTAACTTGGCAAAGAAAACATTAATTGTCCTAAATTAGGTCAGCTGCCCTTGGAGCCTGGTGAGTTTATAAATTGCAAACAGCGTTCATTGTGGATTCCCACTGAGTAGGTAATACCCTACTACTTTGCCATAATAGGCTGCTGGAAGTTTTACACTTGACGCTTGTCCTTTCTACAAAGGCAAGGCTGACTTGAACAAGAGACTTTAAATGTTTAGCTTGTACAACTATGAAATCAGAATTGTGAATTGAGTCTACATAGTTATCTGTGGTTTGATATAAGTAGATCCATACTTCTGCTGCACATATTATTATTGTTCCTATTTATTGAAGTATTCAATGTGCTATTTAAAGTTAGAGACATAAGAAGGCACAAATATTTATCTAGGACTCAAACTGACACCACAGTCTCCTCGCAATGCCTCTACAAAGAAAGGTTATTACTTACATTTTAGTTATAGTTGTTGAAGATGAGGCTTAAAGACCTTTGAGTCACATGGAGCCTTCCTTTGTTCACAATCCCTTTTTGCTCCCACCCGCCCCACTTTTGTTGCACCTAGAAACAACACATGCCTTTTATCTTTGTCTCTTCCCAGCATCCTTTAGTCCTTTATTAGATAACACAATCATCTGCATGTGTTAGAATTAAATGTTCACATGTTAACATATGTTAACATATTCAATATTTGAAACTACCTAAGGAAGATTTCCACTCAGTAAAACCACTAACACAGTCTCAGACACTGGCTTGTTGAGTTTGAATTATTTCTCTGAGGCTATTTTGTTCCTAAAATTGCTGTCACTGTGGGAACTGAGCAGGCCCACAAAATGCTGACATTAAACAAAGGCAGCCAATTTTCAAAGAGAGCTGTTTAAATATTCCAGGGTAGCATTTTCCTATCATTTAAAGTGCAAGCGTTATTTTCTATTCATAGAGTTTTGTTAGCAAGAATGTGCAGTGCTTTATCCTAAGGGTAAGGGCAAATGAAAATATAATGCCATGAAAATTCTAAAATAATAGATTGAACCTTCTACTATATTTTGTCCTATTAATATCAAAATTATTGTTTCTGTATTGCTCTTTTCCTTCCTTTTTCGAACACTTTCTGTGGCAATGTGATATTATAATTCACATGCTTACTGTGGTTTTTGCAACAAACCAAATCCTTAATACATATTAGCTATCAGTATTTTTTATAGACATTTTAGAATAATATATTGTACTTATTATCCAGCGGCTTTAACTTAATAGAAAAGGATTATGCAACAGGTATTCTATGAGAACCTTGCTTTGGCTTTTGATTTGGTTCATTGTTGGAATAGTCATGTGTGACATAGTCTTAGTTTCTGTTGATAGACAGCAACAGAAACAACACAGTACAGAGCCTTTAATAGTCAAATGGTCATAAGTATAAACAGGCAAAGTATTTAGTATACTGAGATACTAGGCTGGAATTCCAGAGAGATAAAGTTTCTTGATTGTGTTTCTTTTCTTTTCTTTTTCTTTTTTTAACTTTGTTTTATTTTAGAATTAAGTACACATTAAGAAAACTATAGTTTTGCTAGCACAGTTTAGAAATAATGACTAAAATCATCACTTAAGTATCCTTTTTCATAGCAGTCCTATTGTTAATAAATGACCATACAAAAAATAGTTGTTACACATTAAAATGTCATTTTATTCATCCTCTTTTCATTCATTAGCCAAGTTATTTACTTTACATTCTGTTTGCAGCTTCCCCTCCCTCCTTTCCTACCAATTTCGCTCCCTCATCATGCTCTTCTCCCTTTCTTTTTCAAAAGAAGAAGTCCTCTCACAAATATGAAGCCATCTTGGTATAACAAGTTCCAGTAGGACTAGGTGCAACTTTTCCTATTGAGACTAAATAAGGCGTCTCAGGAAAAAGGATCCAATGGCAGGCAATAGAGTCAGGGATGTGTTTCTACACACACACACACACACACATACACACACACACACACACACACACGTGTGTGTGTGTGTGATATATATATATATATATATATATATATATATCTTGTTATTAATTCTAACCTCAAAGCTATAATACTCTTTCATTGAGTTCTGGGATTTGAGACATAAAACAGCATGGTTAAATTCTGAGAATTTTGAGATTCTCTGGGTTTATAAAAATATAACCCATTATTACACGGGGAATATCTGTATATATTCCATCTATAGAAACTGATTATGGTAATATACTCTGTAAGAATAATAGTGTTATAATAAACATAAGAGCAAAAAATGAAACGATCCAAGCCAAGCTCTCTGCAAGTTCTTCTCATCACAGAGATTCTATAAAATCTTGACTGAAATCAATTTCATGTATGATTCACCCTTATTTGGTATTAATAGAAAGTATTTTATCAATCCCCATATTGATAATGATATATCCTAAAATAGATCCATGGTGCTTTTACAAAAGAAAGTAAAAACGGTAGGGAAGGAAGAAAAGAGACAGAAATTGGGTTGAAGGACAAAACAGGATTGGCAGAAGAGAATAAGGAGGAAGGAAATTGTACTCCACAAGGTCCATGTGAGGCTTCCTTGGAACTGTGTTCAGATTATTTCCTTGCTATAATTTTGTCTTTTTTGGGGTTCTTACGAGATTCAAATGAATAACTGAATTTGTATTAGTAAGGATTAATTTTTGTATGTGCCTTTTCTCTACTTCAGTTTATGCAAGACTCCAGCACAGCTAACCGGGTGACAAAAATGTATAATTATTACAATATGATTTAATTTGTGCAATGTTAGTACATATGTCAGAGAAATACAATAAATTAAAGTGTTACTTTTGATATTTCAAAGCCAAATTGAGGCAGTTAAGAAAGTTCTTTGAGAATCGATTCGTACCACAGTATTTAAAACATAAGAATTTAGTTGTGCTTGCTCACACATATCCTTCTAAGTGGCAAGAAAAAGTGTCAACTGGTATACAAAAGTAGAAATATCAAAATTACTCTAGATATTTTGTTAGCATCTATAAAACTTCGAAAGACTTGAGAGGGGGATTTTTAAGCTCTGGGCATAAATAAATAATTGAGAACAGAGAATATTACACCTTGGAAAGTTAACTTTCAAAATTGATGGAGACATAAACTATATCAAGGCAAACACAGATTAAGGCAAATATTTTTCATGAGAATGTGTGACAGTGTAAATCCAGGAATAGACCAGATAAACAGACTAGGCCCAGGAAGAAAGTAAGTACGTGAAGCATAGCACACAGAAAAGCCTCAAATCTAAGGGGAGGGAAAGAAATATCAATGATCCAATAAAAGAGAGCATCATCTAAGGAATTTATATAAAAAAACATAAAAACATAAAACATAAAAACATAAAAAAATTCTGTTTCTTTTAACCTTAAACATAAATCAAAGCTCGTGACTAAAAGATAAAATACTGAACTGGGTTAAAATTAATCACAATAAAAACAATAAAAACTAGAACCAATGATATATATGTTTCCTCTAAAAAACTCATTATCTCATAAAGCACTTAAATATATCAATAGCATAAAATAAGGAGAAATGGATAATGCAAGAATGAACAAGCAGTATAGTTAACTGTATACATGATGAAGTAGAAAAGTGAGCAAAACCTCAGAAATTATAAAAAAAGAAAAAAAAGCATCTATACTCCAAACATTGCAGCCTCTAATTTCATAAAGTACATGATACAAAATAACATATATCCTGAAACAATAATGGTGGGAGAGTTTAATATCGTACTCTTGATTCAGATAGGAATTCAAACAAAAACCAGGGAAGGGGGGAACCCTTTGGAGCTAAAAGAAGCTATGCATAAATTGGGACTAACTGATTTATGCAGAATATTCTACCCAACCGATATGAAATATACACTATTCTAGAGGCACATAAAGCTTTTTCCCAAGTTGATCATATGGTAGGATACAAAGCAAGTCTCCATAGACCCAAACCTAATCTGTGTCATTTATTTTGCGATATCAACAAATGCTAGGATAAGAGTAGGATAAAAGTAGATGTCAACCGCAGAAAGTAAAAATATTTTGGAGATAAATGATATGTTTTAATATGATCAGAATTGAGGTAAGAATAGTTTTAAATCTTAGAATAAAATAATTCCTTTCCATGATTTATTATTATAAGGAAGAAATTAGCTATGATTACCTTATGCCAACCTTCACATTTTGAGAAAACTTGAAATTTAGACCAGGTGTGTGATGGAAAATAGAGAAAGTTGCAATGGTATGCAAGAGAACATTGATGTAGTACACAGATACACAACGGCTTATTTGTCATAGATATCTTCAAGAATAAACAATGTTTCTGGCATACTGTCTGAAAATGAAAGCAAGGAATGCAGAAAAATATAGTTTGTTGTTACTGTTTCATACAATAAATACAGAGATAAGTTAAAAATGTCAAGGAATGGGGTTGGGGATTTAGCTCAGTGGTAGACCGCTTGCCTAGGAAGCGCAAGGCCCTGGGTTCGGTCCCCAGCTCCGAAAAAAAAAAAAAATGTCAAGGAATATGTGCTGCTATGCTTAGAAAGGAACTGTTTATTTATACATATTTGCCTTTCCTTGTTTTATCCCATGAAACCCCTTCCTACAAATGATGCTACACAATTTTCCTGTTACTATCCTCCCTATCCTACGTAGTTAGTGAAGGAGCTCCCCACAAAGCTACGCTCTGTCCTTGAAGAAAATGTATCCCACATATATTGCTTACAAAACCCATTATGGAGAGTTTGGAATAATTCCAATTTTTTTATGTGCAATGAGTAAGAACAGGTGTACAGAATATGAGAAGAATTCATTAAGCAACTTATTAGATTTTTTTTAAAATAGGGTAAGTTCAGTTCATAAGAAGCAACAAGACAAAGCTTTTCATTAGACAAAACGGCTTGGCTCTAAATGTTTAAAAGGTGAAAGAACTCAACTGGCTGGGTGAGTGGTACACATAGGAAGAACAGCATTTATGCCATTACTAACTGGAATTTGACTTTAGATTTTTAACTGCATTTTAGTTTTGTGTTCATGACCCAAGTGTTTCATGTGACTTTGGATACCCCACCTAAGTGCCAGGAACAGGCTAAATTACTACCCCTCACCTATCTTCCACTGAATCCACAGGTAAAAGCCACACACACACACACACACACACACACACACACACACACACACACACACACACAGAGCTGTCCAATCTCAACTTGCCATGTTGGCACAATTGCTGGGCAACATTAAACTCCTGTGGCTAGTCTGCCCTCATCAATACTCTTAGCTTCACACCTCTCCATCTTCCCCACACTTTAGTGGCTCAGTTACATCTGGTCCCTCCTAGAAATCCCTGCCACCTGCCACCTATATTGGCTTCTGCTGCTTATGGTTTTGGACTTGACTCTCACCATCTGGTTATCTCTGGTATTTACTGGTCTGGGTGATTCTGTCTGGATCTGTCTCTTTTGACCCTGGAATGCTTCTTTTCTCTAGGTAGGCATCCGGCCTTGGCTGTAGTAGACCTTCTGTGGGACATTCCAACTGGAGGGTCCTCAGAGGGGCAGAGAAGCTGCTGCTCTGTTGCCTTAGTTACAGCAGCTCTTCTGGGAGGCCTTTAGAGTGTTGGGTCTTCAGAGGAACAGTTAACCTGTTGTCCTGTGTTAAGCTGTTCTCCAGGGGCACCTATGGACTCTGGTTTCCTTTTCCCTGAGTGCAGCAGAACTCCAGGGAGGCTTTCAGTTGGGTCAGTTGTTCTGCATGCCGCAGAGCTCCTGGGAAGTCTTCAGTCTGTGGAGTCCAGCTGCCCAGTTGCCCTGTGTACAGAAGAACTCCTGGGATGCCTTCAAGCTGTGTTGTCTTCAGGGGAGCAGACAAGCTGGTGATCAGTTTCTCAGTTGCCCTGTGTGCAAGGGATCTATTGGGATGCCTTCAGGCTGTGGTGTGAGTTGCCCTGTGTGCAACGGATCTCCTGGGATACCTCAGGATGTGGTGTCTTTAGTGGAACAGACTAGCTAGGAAACTGTCCCAGCAGAAAGGCTGAAATCACTTTTAAGGAGGAGTTTGATTCCTGAATATTGGAGATAGAATCTAAGAATTGTGTGTAAGCTCACATGATAGTCTCTGTTAGCTTTTCGTTAATTAAATAGCAATCATCAATTAACATTTTTATTATTTAAAATATCTTTAATAATATTCATGTAGAAGAGGAGTATGGCTAATTATTGTCATTTGCTTTTGAAATTAAGAGTAAGTTAATAAAATACATTTGGAATATATTTAAATACATGTTATAAACATCAAAATTTAAAGAAATATTTATAGATTCTCAACATGTTTTCTTTCATAGCAGAAATAAGACTGTGCAGAGGTGTGTATGAGGGTGTGTATATTTACACTTACTTCTGTGTTTACAGCTTTTTTCTATGGAAAATATAAAAACATCTTTAATTGTATGATATAGAGAATGTTTCTAAAAAGTGGCACTTTTTAGAGCATAAAATGATAATCTGATGTCAGAGCTAGAAGGTGGCAGAGTAATGAATTCTTGTGGGTGATTTTTTTTTTTAACTTTCATTTGGTCTCAGAATTCTATTTGACTTTTAGAATTGAAAATCATCTAATTGAAAGAAAAAAGTACCTTTTAACTAAGTTTTAAGCATACCACATGGCATCTGTGTTTAGAAATACTCCATAAGTAATAAAAACAAATGCATGGGTACGTTTGCTATACACATTTTCAAAAATAATATTCTGTGTAACACACAAAATTTCCCCCTTTTTCAATAAGTCAAGTTTGTAGCAAGCTGGGAGTGCTTCTTTTTGTTCCAGAATAGAATAAATTATGGAAGGCTAATATAATGGGCAGACATTTGTACAGTGGAATAATACAGGAGCTTTATGGCTACATGTAATTAATTTTTGTGGAATAGATTGAATCAATACAGTAAAGATTTTCTTTTCAGAAAATAAACAAAATAAAGTCCCTACTCTGTGCAAATCATTGTGATCACCCTCCCTGAATTAGAAACAGTATTAGCCTATGTAAAATTTGCATCTATGAGGAAGCTTAGGACAGCAAGGACAAAAATATAAATAGATACATGACAAGTTCTTATGTATAATAAAAATACCACACTGACCCCTTCTGAAAGGTAATATTGAGCATGAGAGGTTGTAACCCTGGAAGCAGGACCTAAGTGGATTGATATAAATTAGAAGCAATGGCACTCCAAGCTTTGGAAGGACACTTGAAACAGAAAGAAGCAAGAGAACTGCCAAGAAAATTTAAGGATGAGTGGATATGGCTCTAGCCACCAGTTGAGTGGTTGTACTTTGTATTTTAAAAGTAGATAGAAAACAGGCAAGAATTTTGTAAATGAAGATAGTTTTGTTTCACTTTCAAGACTGCTTCTGTGAGGCAGGGAGGAAATGGACCTGTGGCCTTGGCAATTGGCAGTACTGTAAAGGAGTAAAATGGACTTCCTGGTCCGCGCTTCCATTGCAGTTGCTTTGTTTCCAGGTTCCTTTGGTAATCTTTCAAGGGCAAGGTGCTCATTTCCACCAAATCAACCAGACCCATGGCAACAAAGTTCCATAGACTACTAATAAAACCTGTTAATGAGGGCAAAGGAAACGTTGGCTCCACTTAAGCCCTTATATCCCTTGGACATACTTTGAGCTGTACTGCGGAAGACCTTTTGAAAGAATTGGTGGCTAAAGACACACAAGACAAAAGGAAACGAAACAACCTTTAAAAGTATTGAAATCTGAAGTCATGAAGACGGGAGCAGCAGAACTCGGGCCTCAGACCCATCAGTCTTGGGACTGTTCCCCTGCTAATGCTAGGACTGCTACAGTTTCTTTAGAATGCACTCTTGTAAAAATGATTAGTCATTACTGTCAACAGAATGGTGAAAATTCAAAAGGTTTTATACCCCTTAGGATTCATCTGTTCTAATTTTATATTTGTTTTGAGTTTCAATTTGTATGAAAAACTTTATAAAAATATGGACTCCTTTGAATACACAGACAAGGACAGATCAATGCTATTCCTCCTGTGGCAAAGCTCTGCAGTTCTAGACTCCTAATTGTTTTATATTCTCTAATCTCAAAGCTCTCTCCCAGAGAAGCTTTTGTGTCTGTCTGGACAATAGGGACAGATCACATATCATTCAAAAGACCAACATCCTTTCTGAAGGATCTACATCATAAGGGCAGGCATATATATATATATATATATATATATATATATGTGTGTGTGTGTGTGTGTGTGTGTGTGTGTGTGTGTGTGTGTGTGTGTGTGTGTGTGCATATAAAATAATGAAAACTGTTTTCACCAAAATAAATAAATAAATCTCAAAACAGCTAAATGTTTTAAAACAAAAGAGATTGTTTAGTCTATACCAAAGTGATGAAACATGTCTTCTCTTCAACACGTATTTTATATATCTCAACAAGTGAACAGGACTAAAGTTAATATCCCCGTAATTACTTACAGTCAGATTTTGCTATCGATGCTCAGAGAAAATCAAATGAAATCATTTCGATTACCATCTGCTATAATATGCTAATAATATATGGTGTTCTTTTCAATCCAAGTTTTCATTTTTTTTTTTCAATTTTCTTTTTTGAGACTATTTCCTACATGGGTAAAGAAAACAAATCCGATTGTTACATTTTACAGATATTCTAAAAAATCTCTTCACTTCACAGTTTTTCATTTTGTTTGTTTGCTTTTCCTGGGTAACTACAGGCAATCTTCAGTTGTTGCATGTGCTTCAAATAGTAACTATAGGACACTTAATGGTATAATTTGCCCACTAAGAAGGAAGACATGAAGGAAATTTTGTTAAATAACAACAAATATTAATTAGTGCCTTTCAATTAATGTATGTATGTTCTTACAAATATTATTTCTATGCCTTATTTGTTTGTTTTGTTTTTCTCTTTAATTACAAGTATTTGGTCTTTTTTAGTGTTAATAATAAGAGCTTTCTTCTAAATATTTTACAGTCCTAAAAAAAAAATAGCAACAATTTGATGATTTCTACAAATCATATGGGAAAGGAGTTATGGAACAGTTTCCTCACGGATTGAGTTATTCCAAATTTACCTCCTTAGGAAGAAGGGAAACAACTGAATCAGGTCTAGGCCATTGACCAGATTATTTAGGCCCCTCCCTGTCAGCGCAGGCAGTAAAACCAGAGCGGTACCCTCCTATGAAAGCAAGCTGAACAGATCTTCCACAGAGTCTCTCAGACAAGCTGAGCTGCAAAGACTGAGAGGAAGAAAGCCTCAAAGAGAACTCTGAGAGCAGCTCAGCTGCCTGAAAGAGGGAGAAACAAGAAGAGTTGCCTGAGGTTTAGGCCAGAGTCACTCGGAAAAAACACTCTCCAACCTGCAGAGCTGCCTGAACGCTGTGCAGTGTGATCCAGGTTCCCTGCTTTGACGCAGCTGTCTTTGAGTCATTTTGACCTTGAAAGTAGCTGCTCACCCAGCTTCCTGTAAATATCGCAATAAAAGTCATTGATTCAATACATTGGACTTCGGCGCTATCAGTACTTTTTGTCTGTCATGGGTTCCCTACCTGAAGTCTAACTTGTGTTGTATTTACCTTCCTGCTAAGGAGCTTCCCTGAGAACGGAACATTTCAGTCTTCAGAAGCTGTTAGGGTTTTGTCTGACAATATAATGCCACCCTGAACTGTGTAGCATAGGTGTACTTTACTCTTTAAAAAAAATGTTCTTTTCTAAATGAAAATTACCACTTCAGTTTGCTTGACCATTTATAATCTCCTGTTTATAAAAATTTAATTCTCACATGTTAAAGAAATGTATTGATAAATATAAGTTATTTGGAAAAGACAAAAATATTTGGTAATATATTTCACATTATCCGCTATTTGATCTATCAGATAATTACTAATAGCTAATTTGTGCTATGTGTAATTGCAGTAAGCACACAATTGAAAATGAAATCCATTTCAGTTAAAATTATTTCTGAACTGGGTAGACAAAGATGATCTGAAGGACACCCAAAGAAGTCTTACGTCCAGTAAATTTCCTTCTACAAACAGTACTTAATATGCTGGGTTTTTTTTGCCCCTGATAATTTTATAAACCTGTTTATTTCAAGTCTGAAAGTTTCAAACTTGAGTTTTAAATTCGACCTACTTGGCAGCTGTTGTTGTTCCTCTGTCAAATAACTCACCCATTGTCTAGGTCTCAGTGGGGGATATGTGGGAGGTCCCAAAGTATCTTTCCAGCTGTTACTTAGGCTAAGATAATGTTTTTGGTTCTGTACAACTCCCAGCATGCAGCCTGCTCCTGACAGCCTCAATAAAATCCCATTTAAGCAAAATGAATTAAAAGTTAGTGTGAACAAACTTTATAGAAAGAAACAATTAAAAACTTTTTTTTTCCGAATTGGCTTATGACTTAAAGAGTTTCATCTTGAGCAAACCTGTCACCTTGCAAGATAAAATACCACAGGCAGCTTTGCAATAGCCTGATCTTACCTTTTACTTTTCTGAGCAAACTCGTAAAGGAGTTAGAAGGTTTGCTACAGAAATATCTGAAGCTTAAGAGCCTGAAGCATCTGTTCAGTATGATAACAGTAGCAGTCTTCTTGGCGGCAGTCTAAACCCTAAAATCCCCAAATATACCCCAGACCTAAAATCAGAGGGGAAAAAAAAGATTTGTTAAGCCACAATTTTTTAAACTTTCTAAAGAAAATAATATCAGAAAGTGAGCTATATTTATGCATATACATACGCATGCACATTCAGGCTCTCAGAAAGAAGGCTTACAAACACAAAAGACGGGAATTAGATAGGATTCAAATGGCCACATGGAAAGTGAAAGAGACAAAGTCCAAGTATTTGGAGAAAGTAACAAAAAGGGTCTTTCTGAATTAATGGGTGTAAGTCCTGGATATTCAAACCAATAAAATTGCAGTAGAAGAATCCTTTTGAATATATATTTCCGAGATACGTTAATAGTCACACTTTCCCATCACTACGTTACTGCACCTGTTTTATATTCTTTGCCTATGCTAATAATACAGGGGAACTGCTTGAGTGTGTATCTTAGACCAGTTAAGTCCCTTAACTTCCTATCTCTCTCCCCTCAGCCTCTCACTGCAAAGCAAAAATAATTGTAACATCCATCCCCAGTGTTAAAATAGTGCTGATTTCCTGATAAAGATGGACATTTGTTCGTTTCCACTACCTCTGTCATAACATTTATCTAGCTCTGTGAACAAGGCTATCATTGACTTCAATAGTGTAGTCTATTCATAAGTGGATAAAAAATCCCTAACTCATATAAAGTCTAAAAAATGTATAACATATACATTTATATACAAATATCTTTATATATGCATGTATATATATATGTGGATAGATAGATATGTATATGTATATCCTAACTTTCTCTTCCTATGCTACTTTTTATTGCACTAATTAGAAATTTCAACAGGAGGTACAGATAATTTTTTAAACACTGATGAAATTTTTAGTGATTTCATCTATATTTTGATATTCATGATCATTGAACAAGCATTACTGTTTCTCTTTCTCTCTCTCTTTCTCTCTTTGTTTCTCTCTCTTTCTCTCTCTTTCTTTGAAAGACCCCCAGAGCGGGGAGACCCTCACTCAAGTCTGGAGATGATGCGACCCCCCAAGAACTCATGTGAGACCGTACTTGCTGTAATAAACATGAGGTTTATTGATAGGAAAGAGTGCACTGGGGTCGAGGCTTGTATCCCACACAGGGGCAGTGGAGTTCGACCCCCAGTCACTAAGACAAGGGGAATTTAAAGGAAGAAATCTCAACCCCAGCGGGTAGGGAGGGCATCATTGGAAAATGTCGAGAATACCAGTGAATCACAAGGAGGAGCTTCCTGTTTCTCAAGATTGTTTACTTTATGGTCCATCAGTTCCTGGGAGAAGCTTCCTGCTTCTCAAGATTATTCTCTAAGATTTTAATCTAACTTTATAGTCAGCTAGTACAGGTAGAGGGCAGGGTCTGGAATTTGAGGTATTTAGGGCTTTTTTAAACTTCTGACTTCTTAGCTGCATTTTTTATTCTTTCATCTTTCTCTCTCTCTCTCTCTCTCTCTCTCTCTCTCTCTCTCTCTCTCTCTCTCTCTCTCTTTCTTTCTTTTTCCAGAATGTAGATGTAGGTTGATGTCATGAAGGCAGACCAGATAAAACAAGGCCTGTCACTGGATGAGAAGGAAGGCCGGCAGGAACAGATGTTTTAGAAGGGAGGGAGAAGAGGAGAGAGGAAGCTGGAGTGAGGAATAAGGAGTGGATAGAACATGGCAGTGGATGTTAAGATTATTCGTAAGGGATGGGTGTGTACAGGATTTGGTGTTGTTTAGATGGGCAAATTATATCTTTATGAATTGGACCAGAGGCTATTGTGTGGTGTGTTCTTTTATGTGGTGACTTAGTTGAGTTCCAGAGAGTATATGGAAGTTCCAAGGGAGCTGTGAGGGAGGGCAGGGCAGCTTGGCAGGGTGACCACTGAAATGGCTTGTGGACCACCTGGGTCAGAGGGAGCCTGGGAGAGAAAGTGCTGAAAGGTATGTGTGGGAACCAGATGTGCATCTTTTTATTCTTACTGAAACATAGAGAAAGTTCCAGAAGCTCAAAACTCAATTTATAAGAGGCCAGTTCTAGAAGAGAACTATTTCCAGAGACTCAAGACTAGCTCTGAATTTTTTAATTAGTACTTTGACATTTTTATATGGAGTGTTTTGATCATAGTCACACTCCACCCCCTCAAATCTTTCCAGATCCACTCCCACTTCACTGCCCATCAGTTCTTAACCTAGTGTTGGTCTTTCTTAAACCTAGCAAGACTACATTCTCTTGCACAGATATTTGTTCCTTGGGTATGTGGCCTTTTATTGGAGCATGCTCGAGTTAACAAAGTCTCCATAACGAGAATGCAGTGATTGTCTTTTCCAGCAGCAAAAAATTACCAATTAATCCTTGATTAGCAGTGAGATTTTATGCCCCAGTATCCTTGCTATGCTGACTTATGGTTTAGGCTTACACAGTTCATGCTATGGCAACTGCTGTGCGTTCACATGTGTCCTGCCTGAATGTGACTGGAAGATACTGTTTATTTAAGGTTCCATCACTTCGGACTCTAATACTTCTCCACAACCATTTCTGCAAATATCCCTGAGCCTTGGGAGGAAGGTTGTATATTGTGAGGCTGAATATTTACGCATTCTTATTTTTTCCATGTTGTCTAGTTGTGTATTAATCGCCAACTACAAATAGAAAGTTTTCTAATGAAGGTTGAGAGAAGCATGAATTTGTATGTATGGCCATAAGTCATTAGATCTTATATAATTCTATATTCATTTACCAGAATAATATTCATAGCTCTTCCCTAAGGTCTTTGACCTGTCTTATCAGTTCTTGTCCCAATAATAGTGTCAGATATAGAATTCCTCTTGTGTTTCCGAACTTAACTCCAATTAAAGACTGATGGCTACTACCATAATATTTATGCCACCATTGTACCAGTGAACATGTTTCTGAGGCTACTCATTGTTGTAGTTTACAAGGTTCTCAGATGAGTAAAATTGATAATTATTTTTTGTTTCTAGAAGTGTGTATAACGCCTCCCATCATATGAAAAGATATCAGGAAAAGTGAGGCTTCTTGGTCAGTACCAGTTTAGTTTCTTTCATGTTCTGTGATTGAAATATGTAATGTATTCTACATTTTAGCTTTACCATCCAGTTATTGAATGTAACTAATAACATCATAAATATTCTACAATATGTTGGAGCTATTAGGGGTTCCCCTAATGGCCAACAACTCCTATAGACATAATCCATTTCTCTCATTAGGATTTTTTGTACAGTAAAGGATAAACAACTTGACCTGTGTTATCTAATAAGTACTTTATATCAGCCATACACTGTAAAACAATTTAAATACTTTTATGCATGTTCCCTGTTATGGCCATTTAAATTTTCTTTAAATATCTATAGATCAACTTGATAACTTTCATTTGTAAGGCTCTTTGTCCTATGTTAGTACAGAAAATAAAATTCTCAGCATTGCAAAGCAAGAGGTCTCTGTTGTTAGAACAATTATTCTATGTTTGAGTTTACCTGTTAAGTCACATTGTGATGCAGTGATATCTTGGTGTATTGTAATTCAAAAAGTTTCCCACTTGGAATGAAAACAAAATTCTTATAATATCCACTAAAACCTATATCTTAGTGCACTAGAGCAAGGAATGGCCAATATTTCTGAGTTATAAAGTGTCATCACTTCAGTTTTGGGATCAATTGACAACTGAATTTCATTCATTAAGGCTCATTCCATGATCCTTATGGTTACTATTTTGTACCTCATTCTCCTTATTTTTGTAACATAACCTTTCCTCATTAGTACGGAAGTAAAGTTTGACCTCTTCAATATCACGTGGTCTCATCAATAACTTTTTAAAATTCTCCATGGAAATTGAATATTTAATAAATCTAGCCAAAAACTTTATCAGAAAAGCTTTCTATAATTTGCTTAAATATTTCTGCTTGACAAAAGTATACAGAGTGGTGAGAGGAAATATGAAACAATCAAGTCATGTTTAGGTTATCTCGCTTCAACTTTCCAATGTAATTAATATATAGTATGTTCAGAAATGTATATATTTTCATATATGAAGATATATATATATATATATATACATATATAAAACAAGTTTAATTGTTTTAATATTATACTTTGAATAACATTTTGAATGCTCAAGTCAAACCTACAACTCTCCAAAATACACTTTTCCTGTGAGGGAAAAAAAAGGACATCCTATGTTATGGGACAAATTCTGCAATAACCAAAAAAAAGAATTAGTAATTGGATGTTATTTCTCTGTCCTTTGACACATAGTCTCTGCATTCTGGAGGACAAGAAAAATTAAATAACACAAAAAAGGAAATTGTAATTGTAATTCAAGGTATTTCAGTGGGGTAGATTACTTATCAAAATATTTTTACATAAGATATATAACACATTTTAAATTTGTTTGCTTAAAATGCTTTAGATTTTGTGTGTTTAATCAAGTGCTTATTTCTCAAAGTACCTATTTTATATTTTCATATCTCTCTTGGGCTTCCTCTCCCTCTGTCTCTCTTTGTCTACCTTTTCCCCATGACATGAAGAAGTCAATAACTATTTTTCTTTTAAAATGGATCATGATTTCTGTACTTAAAAAAAAAAAGTGTTACAGATAATATGTCATAAATACCTTTAAAACTTTATTGGTTCAGGAAAATTGTGTAGTACCAAATTTATCCTGGCACCTATCATGAATTTTTGATGTACCAAATGTTCTTTTGAACACTCATCTCGTATTTTGCATGTAGTATTTTCCATTTTCCTGTGCAGTTTGAAGAAGAGGAAGTGAAGTCACTAAACAATTTTCCTGAAGTTAAATTTGTCTGCTTATAAAAATAGGCCTAATTATTGCTTGGATATAAAATATACAGAACTAACAAGAAACTTTATGTAAGTGCCCTAATTTGTGAAGTACAAAATACAAAATGTTTGTTTTACTGTCAATATTCCATCATTAGGAACCTGAATAAGCAATTTTATAAATATATAAAATTGCAATCAAACATGTAATCATATTTATATTTCAAATAATTGTATATAATGTTTTTATTTTCAGGATTGTAGGAACAATTTTATATTAAATTTGGCAATGGTAAAAGACAGAAGGTTGCATTCTTAAAGTTGAAACATATTTTTTCCACTTTCTTGTTATAGTTTAGTGAATGAAATTTATATCTTTAATATGCCTACGCACAAATATATATTGCAGAGAGGGGGAAGAATGTGAGATAGAAATGGAAATAGGGATATGGGGAAGAAGTAGTAAAAGGGAGGTAAGATGGATTGTTAGGAAAGGAAAATAAAAAATAATGGCTAGCCACTATCTCATGAAAATATGAAGTGATATCACAATGAGTCACAGATGTTGTTCACAATAGAAAATACTGGTCTTTTCTAGTTCTCACAGGAGATAGTCAAATACTTTTGATGTTACTCCTTCAATAACTGGTGACTCACCAATATATTGAGCAGACTTAGCATGGGTTCATACAGAGACTGACACTGTGACTCAGAAAATTTTGCTGTACCAAGGCACAAAAGTGGGATAATGTTAACACATATCTTGTGTGCTAAGAAACCCCACTTGAATTTCAAATGTAAGCTGAGGAGCACATTCAATGCCTATACAAGAGATATTTTCCAGAGGGAAGACCTATGAATCATTATGAAGTCATTCTTCTCCCATCTGTCCATGCTGACTGGCCGAGTCTTCATTCTTTCAAGAATGATAAATCTCTGATAAACCCCATATTTTCTTTATTAATCTATCTTCATCTAAAACCAGAAAAAGGAGTTTTAGTCTTCTGTCCTAGAGTTTTACTTCTGTGAACAGATGCCATGACCAAGGCATCTCTTAAAGAATAATATTTAATTGGAACTGGCTTATAGATTCAGAGGTTCAGTCCATTATCACCGAGGCTAGAACATGGTAGTAGTATGCAGGCATGCATGGTACAGGAGGAGCTGAGAGTTCTATATCTTCATCTGAAGACTTCCAGGAGAAGATTAGCTTCCAGGCAACAAGGAGGAGGGCTTAAAAATCCATGCCCACAAAGACACATCTACTCCAATAAGACCACACCTACTAATAGTGCCACTTCCTGGGTCAAGCATATTCAAATCACTACATGTCACTCTCTGACTCCCATAGGCTTGATCAAACACATGAGTCTATGGAGGTCATACATAACCATAGCATAATGAAGAATACATTTAATCCAATTTCAAAAGTTCAAATAGTCTATAGCAGTTCCAAGTCTAAAGTTCAAAGTATTCTGAGATTCATTTAGTCTCTTACTTGTAATCTTATATAAAGTAAAAGATATTGGGCCAAAGTAAGACAGAAAACCAGTGGCTCAAACACTGAACTCTATATTTCCCTGTCCACTATCAGCTCTTCAGATTTCCAACTCCTTTCATCCTTGTTGACTATGACGATTTTTTTTTCTCCTGGCCTGGTTCCACTCCTCGGCACATATCTCATGGCTCTTGCATCCTTAATACTTTGGGATCTTGAAATCAACTTCAACTTCATAATTTCTACTTCTGATATCTGGGATCCACACATGATCTTCTGGGCACCTCTAAAGGGCTTGGGTCACATCTCCAGCTCTTCCTGCTATAGAACTGTATGCTCTGGTTGACTCCACTCCACTGCTGCTGCTGTTCTTGATGATCATACTAAGCCTATGGCCCTGGAATCTCCATTGTTTATTAGGCTTCAATAATAGCCTATCATAGGCTCTCTACATGGTGCCAAGCCTCATCTTCTTTGCATGACCCCTCAGTCCTGGGTCATCAATTGTACCTGAGGCTGCACCTTCACCAATGGCCTTTCCTGGCTTCTCACAGTGCCATGATAGAAGCAGAATGCTTAATGAGTCTATTTGTATTTTGAAGACAACACATTCCTCACATGGGTGTGTTACTCAGGCCCATTTACCAAGTGACCCCAAAAGATGTTAGATTTGTGTGGGGCCTGGAACAAGAGAAGAGTCATCAATAGGTCCAGGCAACTGTACAGGCCTGATGGTACTGAAGTTGTCAGTAGCATATAGAGATGGTGTTTGGAGCCTTTAGAAGGGCCATATAGGTCAATCAGAGAAGTTACTTTTGAGATTTTGCAGCAGTGCTCTACCATCATCTGCAGACAACTATTCTCTCTTTGATAAACAACTTTTGGCCTGCTATGAGGCTTTAGTGGAAACTGATTATTTGATGATAGGACACCAAGGCCTGAACTGCCTATCATGAGCTGGGTGTTATCTGATTGGGTGTATGTGATTGGCCTATGCAATTCCTGAAGGCAAAAGCAAGTTACATGAAGAAGTACCTCAAATGCCTATGGTTTCTATTCCGGTGACAATGAGCTTTTCTGCCAAGCATGCACCTATGGGGTGTTCACTATAATAGGTTGACTGAAGAAGACAAAACTAGGATATCTTATTAAGGTTCTGCACATTATTCAGACACCACCCAAAATTGGACAGCTACAGTATTTTTAGGACAACTCAGAAAAATACTGGTGAAAGGGAACCTTCATAGTGGGCAGAATATTAGGCAGTACACATGATGTTCAGTTGGTTTGGAAATAAAAATAGCCACATGTACACACTGACTCAGGGGCTGTAGCCAATGAATTGGCTGAATTATCAGGGTCGTAGAAAGATCATAATTGGAAAATTGATAAGAAAGACAACTGGGGAAGAAGTAGGTGGATAGATCTCTCCAAATGGGCAATGGATGTAAAGATATTTGTGTTCTAAAATAACAGCAAACAATCACTATTCCTTAATATATTTTAACATCAATGGACTCAATTACCCAATAAAAAGGCATACACTATTGCCCCTGCCTGCAAAGGCTTCGTAATTTACAGGAACTGAGGGGGATCCAAACCTGAGGAGGAATGGGCGAGAAAGAAGAGCGAGACCAAGCAGTGTCCTTGTCAAGGTCTGTTTATTGAGAGGAAAGTACAGCATTTAAAGCTCTAAAGCAGGAATTGAAGCAGGAACTGAAGCTTAGGGTGGGGGGGGGGAGACTGGGAAGTGCCCAAGGACATAAGGTGAATCATTAAACTGCAAGATATTCTCCTTAGACAATGAGGCAAGTCTTTGGAGAAGTTCTTTGAAAAGGTCAAGCCCTTCTCAGGAATCTGCTCAGGGCAGGGCTCTAGCTTTGCCTAGTCCGGATATCTGGTCCCCAACACACAATCAGAGTGAAAAGGTAAATAGGAGCGAGCATTTTGCTGTATACAAGAAAAGCACCTCAGTGACAAAGACAGACACTACCTCAGAGTAAAAAGCTGAAAAAAAATTTTCCAAGCAAATGATCCCAAGAAACAAGCTGGAATACATATCGAATAAAATAAATTTTTAACCAAAAACTATCAAAAAAGATAATGAAGAACACTAAATATTCATCAAAGGAAAAATCTACCAAGATGAAATCTTAATTCAGAACATTCATGCTTCAAATGCAAGTGCATCCACATTCATAAATGAAACTTTTCTAAAGCTCAAAGCATACATTGACCTCACACAATAATAGTGGGAGACTTCAATACCCCACTCTCATCAATGGATGGATCATGGAAACACAAAATAAAAAGAGACACAGTGAAACTAGCAGAATTTATGAATCAAATGGATTTAACAGATGTCTATAGAACATTTCATTCTAAAACAAAATAATATACCTACTTCTCAGAACCTCATGGTACCTTCTCCAAAGCTGACCATATAATTGGTCACAAAACAATATTTACCTGATACAAGAAGATGGAAATAATCCCATGCATCCTATGAGATCACCATGGATTAAGGCTTGTCTTCAATAACAACAACAGCAACAACAACAAACCAAAAAGCCCATAGACATGCAGAAGTTGAACAATGCTCTACTCAATGATAACCTGGTCAAGGAAGAAATAAAGAAAGAAATTAAAGACTTTAAAATTTAATGAAAATGAGGGCACCACATACTCAAACTTACATGATAAAATGAAAGCAATGCTAAAAAGAAAATTCCTAAAAGAAACTGGAGTGAGCATATACTAGCAGCCTGACAGTCCTCCTGAAAGCTTTAGAACAAAACGAAGCTAATACACCCAAGTAGACTGAAGGAAATAATCAAACTCAGAGCTGAAATCAACCAAGTAAAAACAAACAAACAAATAAACAAACAAACAAACAAAAAGAATCAAGAAATCCAGGAGCTGGCTCTCTGAGAAAACAAACAGGATAGATAACCATACTAATCAGAGGGCTCAGAGACACTATCCAAATTAACAATATCAGAATTGGAAAGGGAGACATAACAACAGAAACTGTGGAAATTCAAAAAAATTGTCAGATCCAACTACAGAAGCCTATATACTCAACAACTGGATAAACTGGATAAAATGGACAATTTGCACACAGATACAAGGTACCAAAGTTAACTCAGGATCAGATAATTCATCTAAACAGTCCTATAACACTGAAAGAAAAAGAAGTAGTCATTAAAATCTCCCAACCAAAAACATCCCAGGAACAGATAGGTTTAGTGGAGATTTCTATCAGACCTTCAAAGAAGATGAATACTAATACCATTCAAACTATCTCACAAAATAGAAACAGAAGGAGCACTACACAGTTTGCTCTGTGAAGCCACAATTACACTTATACCTAAACCACACAAAGACCCTAAAGAGAAAGAGAATTTAAGACCAATTTCTCTCCTGAATATCAAAGCAAAAATATTCAATAAAATTCTCACAAACCAAATCCAAGAACACATTAAAAAATGATTATTCACTATGGTCAAGTAGGCTTCATCTCAGGGATAAAAGGATTTTTCAATATTCAAAAATCCAGCAATATAATCCACTGCAAAAACAATCTCAAAGATGTCCCCGCCAACGGGGACCCAGTTATGCAGGGTCCCGAAAGGGGCGCTACCCTTGGGCCTAAATGGCAGGCAAAAGAAGGAGACCAAGCAAAAGTTCTGTTGTCAAGGTCTCGTTTATTGAGAGAAATGTACAGCATTTAAAGCTCTGAGGCAGGAATAGAAGCAGGAACTGAAGCTTAGGGTGGGGGAGTTTGGGAAGTGCCCAAGGATATAAAGTGAATCACTACACTGCAAGATATCCTCCTATAACAAAGAGGCAACAGTCTTCCCAGGACATGTTCCTTGAAAAGGTCGAACCCTTCTCAGGAATCTGGTCACGGACATCCGGTGTTTTGCTCAGGCTGAAACATCCTGTCATTGCTCCCAGGATCTTCCTGGGAGAGGCTTTAGTTCAACAATCTCATGTCCCTACACAAAGGAAAAAAAAAAAAAACACACACATCATCTCATTAAACACAGAGAAAGCATTTGACAAAATTCAAAACCCCTTCATGATAAAAGTTTTGGAAAGATAAGGAATTCAAGGGCCATACCGCAACATATTAAAAGCAATATACAGAAAACCAGTAGCCAACATCAAACTAAATCGAGAGATACTTGAAGAAATCCCATTAAATCTGGGGTTAGAAAAGGATGCCCACTTTCTCCCTACCTATTCCATATAGTACTCGAAGTCCTAACGAGAGAAATTAGAAAAAGAAAAAAAGGAAATCAAATTGATACAAATTAGAAAGGAAGATATAAAAAATCACTATTTGTAGAAGATACAATAGTTTACTTAAGTAACCCTAAAAGTTTCACCAGAGAACTCCTAAAACAGATAAACAACTTCAGCAAAGTGGCTGGATATAAAATTAATTCAAACAAATCTGTAGTCTTCCTCTACTCAAAGGATAAACAGGCTTTGAGAGAAATTAGAGAAAAAAAAACTCTTCACAATAGTCACAAATAGTATAAAATACCTTGCTGTGATTCTAACCAAGCAAGGGAAAGATCTATATGACAAGAACTTCAAGTCTCTGAGGAAAGAAAATGAGGAAGATCTCAGAAGAAAGAAAGATCTTCCATACTCAAGCTGCAGGTCCCCTGTGGTCCAGAAACTGACCAGATCTGAAGGGACCTGATCAAAAGCTCCCTGCACCCAAATACCCTGAGAGGAAGAGCTAAACCTTCAGAAGGGCAAACACGCCTGGGAAGCCAGAAGAGACTACACTCTGCCAACATTTCTGACTCCAGAGGAAAACACCTAATGCCATCTAGTACCCCAGTGCGCAGAGGCCCCAGGAAAGGGAGCACAGGCATTCCTGGTTGCCGCCCTCACGCAGAGCTCAAAAGCAGCCCCCCACAAGCAACTTCAGCCATGGGACCACAGGTAAGACCAAATTTTCTGCTCTAAGCAACCTGCATGGTGGACTCAGGACACATGCCCACAGGAACAGCTGAAGACCAGTAGACAGGAAAGACTACACGCCCGAAAGCAGAACACTCTGTTCTCATAACTGCCTAAAAGAAAACAGGAAAACAGGTCTACAGCAATCCTGACAAACAGGCCTATAGGACGGTCTAGCCACTGTCAGAAATAGCAGAACAAGGTAACACCAGAGACAACCTGATGACCAGAGGCAAGTGAAGGACCCAAACAACAGAAACCAAGACTGCATGTCATCATCAGAGACCAATTCTCCCAGCAAAGCAAACACTGAATATCCAAAGACACCAGAAAAGCAAGATCTACATTTAAAATCACATTTGATCATGATGATGGAGGACTTCAAGAAATAAATAAAGAACTCCCTTAGAGAAACAGAGGAATACATAAATAAACAAGTAGAAGCCTATAGAGAAGAATCACAAAAATCCCTGAAAGAATTCCAGGAAAACAAAATCAAACAGGTGAAGGAATTAAAAATGGAAATAGAAGCAATAAAGAAACCCTGGATATAGAAAACCAAAGGAAGAGACAAGGAGCCATAGATACAAGCATCACCAACAGAATACAAGATGTAGAAGAGAGAATCTCAGGAGCAGAAGATTCCATAGAAATCAACGACTCAACTGTCAAAGATAATGTAAAGCGGAAAAAGCTACTGGTCCAAAACATACAGGAAATCCAGGACTCAATGAGAAGATCAAACCTAAGGATAATAGGTATAGAAGAGAGTGAAGACTCCCAGCTCAAAGGACCAGTAAATATCTTCAACAAAATCATAGAAGAAAACTCCCCTAACCTAAAGAAAGAGATGCCCATAAACATACCAGAAGCCTACAGAACTCCAAATAGATTGCACCAGAAAATAAACTCCTCCCGTCACATAATAGTCAAAACAACAAATGCACAAAACAAAAAAAAGAATATTAAAAGTAATAAGGGAAAAAGGTCAAGTAACATATAAAGGCAGACCTATCTGAATTACAGCAGACTTCTCACCAGAGACTATGAAAGCCAGAGGTTCCTGGACAGATGTCATACAGACCCTAATAGAACACAAATGCCAGCCCGGGTTACTATACCCAGCAAAACTCTCAACTAACATAGATGGAGAAACCAAGATATTTCATGACAAAACCAAATTTACACAATATCTTTCTACAAATCCAGTCCTAAAAAGGATAATGAATGGTAAAGCCCAACATAAGGAGGCAAGCTATACCCTAGAAAAAACAAGAAACTAATCGTCTTGGCAACAAAAGAAAGAGAAGAAAAGCACACAAAAATAATCTCACATCCAAATACGAATATAACAGGAAGCAACAATCACTATTCCTTAATATCTCTCAACATCAATGGACTGAATTTCCCAATAAAAAGACAGAGAATAACAAACTGGATATGCAATGAGGACCCTGCATTCTGCTGGGTACAGGAAAAACACCTCAAAGACAAAGACAGACATCATATCAGAGTGAAAGGCTGGAAAACAACTTTCCAAGCAAATGGTCTGAAGAAGCAAGGTGGAGTAGCCATTCTAATATCGAATAAAATCGATTTTCAACCAAAAGTCATCAAAAAAGATAAGGAAGGACACTTCATATTCATCAAAGGAAAAATCCACCAAGATGAACTTTCAATCCTAAATATCTATGCTCCAAAGAAAAGGACAGCTACATACATAAAAGAAACCTTACTAAAGCTCAAAGCACACATTGCACCTCACACAATAATAGTAGGAGATTCCAAAACCCCACTCTCATCAATAGATAGATCATGGAAACAGAAATTAAACAGAGATGTAGACAGACTAAGAGAAGTAATGAGCCAAATGGGCTTAACAGATATTTATAGAACATTCTCTCCTAAAACAAAAGGATATACATTCTTCTCACCACCTCATGGTATGTTCTCCAAAATTGACTATATAATTGGTAATAAAACAGGCCTCAATTTATACAGAAGGATAGAAATATACCTATGCATCCTGTCAGACCACCACGGGCTAAAGCTGGTCTTCAACAACAATAAGAGGACGCCCACATATACATGGAAATTGTACAATGCTCTACTCAATGATAACCTGGTCAAGTAAGAAATAAAGAAAGAAATTAAACACTTCTTAGAATTTAATGAAAATGAAGGTACAACATACCCAAATTTATGGGGCACAATGAAAGCTGTGGTAAGAGGAAATCTCATAGCTCTGAGTGCCTGCAGAAAGAAACAAGAGAGAGCATATATCAGCAGCTTGACAACACACCTAAAAGCTCTAAAAGAAAAACAGAAGCAAATACACCCAGGAGGAGTAGAAGGCAGGAAATATTCAAACTCAGAGCTGAAATCAACCAAGTAGAAACAAAAAGGACCATAAAAAGAATCAATAGAAACAAAAGTTGGTTCTTTGAGAAAATCAACAAGATAGATAAATACTTAGCTAGACTAACATGAGGACATAGAGAGTCTGTCCAAATTAACAAAATCAGAAATGAAAAGGGAGACATAACTACAGAGTCAGAGGAAATTCAAAAAATCATCAGATCCTACAACAAAAGCCTGTATTCAACAGAACTTGGAAATCTTCAGGAAATGGACAATTTCCTAGACAGATACCAGGTATCAAAGTTAAATCAGGAATAGATAAACCATTTAAACAACCCTGTAACTCCTACAGAAATAGAAGCAGTCATTAAAGGTCTCCCAAGAAAAAAGAGCCCAGGTCCAGATGGGTTCAGTGCAGAATTCTATCAGACCTTCATCGAAGACCTTATAACAATACTATCCATACTATTCCACAAAATTGAAACAGATGGAGCACTACTGAATTCCTTCTATGAACCCACAAATATTCTTATACTTAAACCACACAAAGACCCAACAAAGAATGAGAACCTCAGACCAATTTCGCTTATAATATCAATGCAAAAATACTCAATAAAATTCTGGCAAACCGAATCCAAGTGCACATCAAAACAATCGTCCACCATGATGAAGTATGCTTCATCCCAGTCATGCAGGGATGGTATAATATATGGAAAACCAACAACGTAATCCATTATATAAACAAATTGAAAGATAAAAACTACATGGTCATTTCTTTAGATGCTGTGAAAGCACTTGACAAAATTAACGCCCCTTCATGATAAAAGTCCTGTTAAGAATAGGAATTCAAGGCCCATACCTAAACATAGTTAAAGCCATATACAGCAAACCAGTTGCTAACATTAAACAAAATGTAGAGAAACTTGAAGCAATCCCACGAAAATCAGGGACTAGACAAGGTTGCCAACTCTCTCCCCACTTATTCAATATAGTTCTTTAAGTTCTATTGAGAATAATCAGACAACTAAAGGAGGTCAAAGGGATATAGATTGGAAAAGGAGAAGTCAAAATATCACTATTGGCAGATGGTATGTTAATATATTTAAGGCACTCGAAAAGTTCCACCAGAGAACTACTAAACCCGATAAACACCTTCAGCAAAGTGGCTGGGCATAAAATTATCTCAAATAGATCAGTAGCCTTCCTCTACACAAAAGAGAAACAAGCAGAGAAAGAAATTAGGAGAACGACACCCTTCATAATAGACCCAAATAATATAAAATACCCCGGTGTGATTTTAACCAAGCAAGTGGAAGATCTGTATGATACGTACTTCAAGTCTCTGAAGAAAGAAATTGAAGATCTCAGAAGATGGAAAGATCTCCCATACTCATGGATTGGCCGGATTAATATACTAAAAATGGCCATTTTACCAAAAGCGATCTACAGATTCAATGCAATCCCCATCAAAATACCAATCTAATTCTTCTGAGAGTTAGACAGAACAATTTCTAAATTCATCTGAAATATCAAAAAACCCAGGATATCTAAAACTGTCCTCAACAATAAAAGGACTTCTGGGGAAATCATTATCCCTGAACTCAAGCAGTATTACAGAGCAATAGTGAGAAAAACTGCATGGTATTGGTACAGAGACAGACAGATCGACCAGTGGAATAATAGTGAAGACACAGAAATGAACCCACACACCTATGGTCACTTGATTTTTGAAAAAGGAGCCAAAACATCCAATGGAAAAAAGATAGCATTTTCAGCAAATGGTGCTGGGTCAACTGGAGGTCAGCATGTTGAAGTGAAAGAACCTCGCTCAAGTCTCCGTATGGCGCGCCCCAGGAAACACG
Source organism: Rattus rattus (assembly GCF_011064425.1). Classification (NCBI taxonomy): domain Eukaryota; kingdom Metazoa; phylum Chordata; class Mammalia; order Rodentia; family Muridae; genus Rattus; species Rattus rattus. The sequence continues at coordinate 46,828,752 of NC_046164.1, forward strand.
AGAGACCGATCTTGATGTAAAAGCAAGAGGCCGTTTAATAATGACGAAGCTCCCAGCCGAAACATATCTCACACAGGAGACAGAGGAGTCGACCCCGAAACTCAAAAGTCAGGGGTTTATATAGGGAAAGCTAGGGGGTTTGGCGCAGTTACACACAATTGGCTAATTTCTGGCTCGGCTATAAGTGATTGGCTCATTAAAACATGGCAGTGAGATTACAGCACAGCAGAAGAGTACGTGCTGACTGGAGCGTACAGGATTTTAGAAGCCAGGGGCTAATCAGGGTTTGAAGGACATCTGGTTAAAGTGTGACTCTGAGTAAGCTGGGGGAGGTGCTCTCCTGCCAAATGGTTTACGATAGCTTGGGCATTCCTTTTCTTTATCTTTATTGCCTGACAGTTCTGGTGGCAGGGCAGACCCCGCCCTGCCTGGACAGTGTTTAGCCCTGAGTCTGTGGATTTTGAAACTTACTCTTTTAATTTTACATTTTTAAACCTTAAATCTGTATAATTTTCCTTTCAGAAGAATGCAGATCGATCAATGCTTATCACCCTGTACAAAGCTTAAGTCCAAGTGGATCAAGGACCTCCACATCAAACCAGATACACTCAAACTAATAGAAGAAAAAGTGGGGAAGCATCTCAAACACATGGGCACAGGAGAAAATTTCCTGAACAAAACACCAATGGCTTATGCTTTAAGATCAAGAATCAACAAATGGGATCTCATAAAAACTGCAAAGCTTCTGTAAGGCAAAGGACACTGTTGTTAGGACAAAATGACAACCAAGAGATTGTGAAAAGATCTTTACCAATCCTACAACTGATAGAGGGCTTATATCCAAAATATAAAATGAACTCAAGAAGTTAAACTGCAGGGAGCCAAATAACCCAATTAAAAATGAGGTTCAGGGTTAAACAAAGAATTCACAGCTGAGGAATGCCAAATGGCTGAGAAACACCTAAAGAAATGTTCAACATCTTTAGTCATAAGGAAAATGCAAATCAAAACAATGCTGAAATTTCACCTCACACCAGTGAGAATGGCTAAGATCAAAAACTCAGGTGACGGCAAATGCTGACCAGGATGTGGAGAAAGAGGAAAACTCTTCCATTGTTGGTGGGATTGAAGATTGGTGCAACCATTCTGGAAATCAGTCTGGAGGTTCCACAGAAAATTGGACATAGAACTACCTGAGTACCCAGCTATACCTCTCTTGGGCATATACCCAAAAGATGCCCCAACATATAAAAAAGACACATGCTCCACTATGTTCATAGCAGCCTTATTTATAATAACCAGAAGCTGGAAAGAACCCAGATGTTCTCCAAAAGAGCAATGGATACAGAAAATGTGGTACATCTACAAAATGGAATATTACTCAGCTACCAAAAACAATGACTTTATGAAATTCATAGGCAAATGGATGGAACTGGAAAATATTATCCTGAATGAGGTAACCCAATCACAGAAAAACAGACTTGGTATTCACTCATTGATAAGTGGCTATTAGCCCAAATGCTTGAATTACCCTAGATGCACAGAACACATGAAACTCAAGAAGGATGACCAAAATGTGAATGCTTCACTCCTATTTTAAAAGGGGAACAAGAATACCCTTGGGAGGGAATAGGGAGGCAAGGTTTAGAACAGAGGCAGAAGGAACACCCATTCAGAGCTTGCCCCACATATGGCCCATACATATATAGCCACCAAACTAGATATGATGGATGAAGCAAAGACATGCAGGCCGACAGTAACCGAATGTAGATCGATCCTGAAAGACACAGCCAGAATACCGCAAATACATAGGCGAATGCCATCATTAAACCACTGAACTGAGAACAGGACCCCCGTTGAAAGAATCTTAGAAAGGACTGAAAGTGCTTGAAGTGGCTCGAGACCCCATATGTACAACAATGCCAAGCAACCAGAGCTTCCAGGGACTAAGTCACTACCCAAAGACTATACACGGACTGACCCTGGACTCCAACTGCATAAGAAGCAATGAATATCCTAGTAAGAGCACCAGTGTAATGGAAGCCCTTGGTCCTGCCAAGAATGAACCCCCAGTGAACGGGATTGTTGGGGGGAAGGCGGTAATCTGGAGAGGTTGGGAAGGGGAACACCTATAGAGAAGGGGAGGAGGAGGGGTTAGGGGGATGTTGGCCTGGAAACCAGAAAGGAATAACAGTCTAAATGTAAATAAGAAATACTCAAGTTAATAAAGTTAAAATTAAAAAAAAAAAAAAAAAAAAAAAAAAAAGATGGAGACGATGGAGCAGGATTACCCAAATCCAGGTGGACTATGTCAATTTTATCTTGTCCTGGTGGGCGGTTTTTATCTTTATCAATTGGCTGTTTAATTTATTGTGTGGATGTATTGTGGATTGAGAGTTTGACATATAAATCTAACTGTTAAACTGCAAAAAAAAAAAAAAAAAAAAAAAAAAGAAAGAAAGGAAAAGAAAAAAATAAAAAAGAAAGAAAGAAAGATCTTCCATGCTCATTCATTGGCAGGATTAATATTGTAAAAGTGGCCACCGTGCCAGAAGGTATGTACAGATTGAGCACAATCCCTATCAAAATTTTAACTTAATTCTTCATAGTGTTAGAACGACCAATTTGCAACTTCATTTGGAATAACAGAAAAACTTAGGATAGTAAAAACTATCATCAAAAATAAAAGAACTTCTGGGGGAATCACCATCCCTGACCTCAGGCTGTATTAACAGAGGAACTGTGATTAAAAAAACAAAACAAAACAAACAAACAACAACAACAAAAAAAACCTGTATGGTATTGGTACAGAGATAGGCAGGTAGATCAATGGAATAGAATTGAAGTTCCAAAAATGAACCCACACATCTATCGTCACTTGATCTTTGACAAAGGAGATAAAATTATCCAATGAAAAGCAGAAATAGTCTTTTTAACAAATGGTGTTGGTTCAACTGGAGGTCAGCATGTAATAGAATGCAAATTGAGACATTCTTATCTCCTTGTACAAAGCTCAAATTAAAGTAAATCAAAGTCCTCTACATAAAACCAGATACACTAAATATCTGTGTAAAAGTGGGGACAAGCCATGAGTTCATTGACTCGGGAGAAATTTTCCTGAACACGGTGGTTATGATTTATACTCTAAGTTCAAGAATTGACCAACAGGACCTCATAAAATTGCAAAGCTTCTGTAAGGCAAAGGACACTGTCAATAGGACAAAACAGCAACCAACAGATTCAGAAAAGATCTTTACCAGTTCTACATCTGATAAAAGTGCTTCATATGTAATATATACAAAGAACTCAAGACGTTAGACTCCAGAGACCCAAATAATTCTATTAAAAATGGGGTACAGAGCTAAACAAATAATTCTCAACTGAAAATTATGGAATAGCTGAGAAGCACTTAAAGAAATTTCCAACATGCTTAGACATCAGGGAAATGCAAATCAAAACAACCCTGAGATTCCATCTCACATCAGTCAAAATGGCTAAGATAAAAAATCTCAGTTGACAGCAGATGTGGGCAAGAATGTGGAGAAAGAACTCCTTCACTGTTGATGTGATTGCAAGCTGGTACAGTCACTGTGAAAATCAGTCTTGTGGTTCCTCAGAAAATTTGACATAGTACTACCTCTGAATACTCAAGAAATAATTCACAGATCATATGAAGCTCAAGAAGAAGGAAGACCAAAATGTGGATGCTTCAGGCCTTCTTAGAAAGGAGAACAAAAATACTCATGGGAGGAAATAGAGGCATAATGAGTGGTGCAGGGACTGAAGAAAAGATTAACCAGAGACTGCCCCAACTTTGGATCCATTTCATATGTAGCCACCAAACCCAGCCACTATTGCTGATGCCTACTACTTGCTGACAGGAGCCTGATATGGATGTCTCATGAGAAGCTCTGCCAGAGTCTTACTGATAGATATGAGGAAGCTTATAGCTAACCACAGGACTGAGCATGGGGACCCCCAAAAGAGTAGTTAAAGAAGAGACTGAAGAAGCTGAAGGGATTTGCAATCCTTTAGGAAGAGCAATGTTAACTAACCAGTCCCCACCAAAGCTCCCAGGGACTAAACCAATGACCAGTGCATACACATGGAGGGATCCATGGCTCCAGCCACATAATTAGCAGAGGGTAGCATTGTGTAGTATCAATAGGAAGAAAAGCCCTTGGTTCTGTGAAAGCTAATTTCCCATATGTAGGAGAATATCAGGATGTTGAAGTGGGAAATGGGGGGGGGTGGTAGTGGGAGCATCCTAGTAGAAGCAGGGGGAGAGGTAGGAACATAAGAGAGGGGGAAAGGGAATAACATTTAAAATGTAAATATATAAAATAAAATAAGAAAAATAAAATAAAAAAGTGCTTAATATATTTATTTGTGTTCTATATAAATATTCATCAAAAGGTGATTTTTGCTGAGGAGGTCAATAATATGTGAATAAAATGACCCATTATATGGATAGTTAGCCTCTTTCCCCAGCCATCTCTGTCATTACTTAATGAGCACATGAACAAAGTGGCCATGGTTGCAGTGATTGGAAATGCTTTGCCTCTTCATGAACCTCTACTCACCAAGGTTGACCTGGCTACAGCTGCTGAGGAAAGCCAGATCTGTCAATAACAGAAACCAATACTGAGCCCTTGATATGACACTATTCTTCCAGGTGACTAGCCAGCAACCTGGTAGCAGGTAAACTACATTGGACATATTCTGCTGTGGAAAGGACAATGTTTTGGTATTACTGGGGTAACAAGGATGGCCTTGTTGAGCACCAAACGTAGGAGAAGCCCTTGGTCCTGACAGGGTTGGACTCCCCAGTGTAAGGAAATGCCAGGGTGGGGCAGCAGATGGTTAGGTTGGAGAAAGGGAATAACATTTGAAATGAAAATAAAAAATATCCAATTAAAAAAAAAAAGAAAAACAGATCCAAAAGATTATGATTCCTTAATTCTAAGGAAATTATAATCCGAATACCTATTTTATAGAGAAATTTGTATGACAAATTGTATGGAATATTGTTCCTCAACTCTGTTGCTATATTCAAAGTAAATTATATTACAAATTAGAAAAAAAGTAAAATAAATATAAATGACTAAAAGTGCTGTTTTCCATTTCTAATATTGGTAAAATATACATAACCTCCTCACAAGTTTACATGTTTATCTTTCCTCACTATCAGTATAGAATACAACACAAAAATTGAGTTTTCTCTATAAACTAAGAAAAAAATAGAGAAAAAATAAAAAAACTTACAATTTTTATCGGTTTTTTTTTTGGAATCTTGAAAACTTTGGGGTCAAATATGTATATTAGAGTAACTTTCATATTTATACTTATTGAAGTACTTAGGTGACTTTATGGCTAGATATGTTATGGATAGGTGACAGATGAATAGTTATACATATGTATATTTAAAGTTAAATAAATCATCTAATTTCCATACCATGAGTTGAGATTCCCATATGATCAGTGATATAAAATAAATGCTTATGTCACTACCATATGGAAGAATCATAATCTGTATGTAATTTAGTATGGAGATTTGGTTTTAAGAATTCAGCAGATTTCAAGAAGTTCTGAGTGCAGGGCCTCCCTATGGTACCCAGGTCAAACTATAAGAGTTCCAGGAGATTATACCAACCCTTCTATTCACTGTATAGGACATAGCAATGCAGGTACCATATTAAGTCTAGGATGAGTAGCCTCCTGAAAATTTGGCCATATTGTGTTTTTAATCTCATCATTATATCCACTAATGGTATTGAAAACACATTTGTATTATTTATGTCATGCAGGCTATTATATTTTGTTTTTATTATTTTGACTACTTTATGAAATAAACTAGAAGAATATGAAACTCTTGAACACCATTTCAAATCACTCTTCAAATTATTCACTCATTCAAGCATATTATCTTCCAAGAGACAAAAGTGGTAAATTTATTTTCTACCTCAAAGGTGCATATGCATGATATTCATAGCTCTTAAACTACCTGGTTACTTCTTACTCTTGAGATGATTAAGAATACACTTCCAGAGTGACAAATACCCTGTCGTAACTAAGCCTTCCCTTCTTGTTTGTTTGATTACGGCAATTTATGTACGGATATTTGATTCATGGCATTTTTCACTCTATGATCACCTGATTTACAGTCAACTCAGTTGTATATTGTTTATCTGACAAATACAACCAGATTTCAAAGTGAATAAATGTTCTCAGTGTCTTTGTAACTCTCTGCAGTCTATGCCTCTTACAATGTATGACACCAATTAATGGTTTCAATGTTTCTGGAATGAATAGCCATGTAGATAACGTGATTGTAAATAAATATACAGTGCCTTCTATATTTCTGTATTTTATTTCTATGGAGCCAATCTAACCATAGCTCAAAAATGCTATAAAATAAAAGTGGAATAAAATTATATATTCCTATACCTTATTACTACTGTCTTAGTTTTTTTCTTTAATTTTTTATTATTTTCTTTACTTATATTTCAAACGTTATTCCCCTTCCCAGTTTCCTGTCCATAAGGTTCCATTCCCTCCCCTCCCATCCCCCATACAGGTATTCTGCCTATACACCCCCCTTATTGCCCCCACATATTCCCCTGCACTGGGGGTCCAACTTTGGCAGGACCAAGGTCTTCCCCTTCCACTGGTGCTCCAACAAGGCTATTCTCTGCCACATATGCAGTTGGAGCCCTGGGTCAGTCCATGTACAGTCTTTCAGTAGTGGTTTAGTCCCTGGAAGATCTGGTTGCATTGTTGTTTTTTAGGGGTTGCAAGCTCTTTCACCTCTTTCAATATTTCCTCTAATTCCCCCCAAGGGGGGTCCTATTCTCATTTCAGTGTTGTACTGCTAGCAGTGACCTCTGTATTGGACAGGCTCTGGATGTGTCTCTGATGAGAGTTCTATATCCAGTCCCTTTCAGCGTGCATTTTTTAGCTTCTTCAATCTTATCTAGTTTTGGTGGCCACAAGTGGATCAGGCTATTAATGGGCATTCCTTGAATCACTGCTCTAAATTTTGCTTCCATATACCCTCCTATGGATATTTTTCCCCCTTTTAAGACAGAGTGGGAGCATCCTCACTTTGGTCATCCTTCTTGAACTTCTTATGGTCTGTGGATTGCATCTTGGGTAATTCGAACTTTTTGGCCAATATCCACTTATCAATGAGTGGATAACAAGTGTGTTTTTCTGTGATTGAGTAACCTCACTCAGGATGATATTTTCTAGTTCATTCCACTTGCCTATGAATTTCATGAAGTCATTGTTTTTGATAACTGAGTAGTACTCCATTGTGTAGATGTACCACAGTTTTTTAATCCATTCCTCTGTTGAAGGGCATCTGGGTTCTTTACAGCTTCTGGTTATTATAAATAAGGCTGCTATGAACATAGTGGAGCATATGTCTTTTTTGTATGTTGGAGCATCTTTTTGGTATATGCCCAAGAGAGATCTATCTGCGTCCTCAGGTAGTGGAGTGTCCAGTTTTCTGAGGAAACTCCAGACTCATTTTCAGAGTGATTGTACAAGGTTGCAATCCCACCAAAAATGGAGAAGTGTTTCTCTTTCTACACATCCTTGCCAGCATTTGCTGTCACCTGAGCTTTTTTTTTTTTTTTTTTTTTTTAATCTTAGCCATTCTGACTGGTGTGAGGCAGAATCTCAGGTTTCTTTGATTTGCATTTCCCTAATGACTAAGGATGTTGAACATTTCTTTAGGTACTTCTCAGCCATTTGATGTTCCTCAGCTGAGAATTCTTTATTTAGCTCTGTATCCCATTTTTAATAGAGTTATTTGGCTCTCTGGAGTCTAACTTCATGAGTTCTTTGTATATTTTGGGTATTAGCCCTCTATCAGACGTAGGATGTGTAAAGATCCTTTCCCAATCATATGGTTACCATTTTGTCCTAATAACAGTGTCTTTTGCCTTACAGAAGCTCTGCAGTTTTTTTTTTTTTTTAGTGAGCATTTCTTTTTTTTTTTATTATTATTAACTTGAATATTTCTTATATACATTTCGAGTGTTATTCCCTTTCCCGGTTTCCGGGCAAACATCCCCTTCCCCCCCCCCCCCGAAGCTCTGCAGTTTTATTAGGTCTCATTTGTTGATTCTTGATCTTAGAGGATGAGCCAATGATGTGTTGTTTAGGAAATTTTCCCCCGTGCCCATATGTTCGAGATTCTTCTTCACTTTTTGTTCTATTAATTTGAGTATCTGGTTTGATGTGGAAGTCCTTGATCCACTTGAACTTAAGCTTTGTACAGGGTGATAAGAATGGATCGATTTGCATTCTTCTACATATTGACCTCCAGTCGAACAAGCGCCATTTGTTGAAAATGCTATCTTTCTTCAATTGGGTGGATTTAGCTTCTTTGTCAAAGATCAAGTGACCAAAGGTATATGGGTTCATTTCTGGGTCTTCATGTCTGTTCCACTGATCTATCTGCCTTTCTCTGTAATAATACCATACAGTTTTTATGACTATTGCTCTGTAATACTGGTTGAAGTCAGGGATGGCGATTCCCCTAGAACTTCTTTTATTGTTGAGTATAGTTGTTGCTATCCAAGGTTTTTTGTTATTCCAAATGAATTTGCAGATTGTTCTTTCTATCTCTATAAAGAATTGAGTAGGAATTTTGATGGGGATTGCATTGAATCTGTAGATTGCTTTTGGCAGAATGGCCATCTTTACTATATTAATACTTCCAATCCATGAGCATGGAAGATCTTTCCATCTTCTGAGATCTTCCTCAAATTCTTTCTTCAGAGACTTGAAGTTCATGTCATACAGATCTTTCACTTGCTTGGTTAAAGTCACAACAAGATATTTTATATTATTTGGGTTAATTGTAAAGGGTGTCATTTCCTTAATTTCTTTCTCGGCCTGTTTATCCTTTGAGCAGAGGAAGGTTACTGATTTGTTTCAGTTAATTTTATATCCCGACACTTTGCAGAAGTTGTTTATCAGGTTAAGTAGTTCTCTGGTGGAACTTTTGGAGTCACTTAAGTACACTATCATGTCATCTGCAAATAGTGATATTTTGATTTCTTCCCTTCCAATTTGTATCCATTTGACCTCCTTTCCTGTCTGATTACTCTGTCTAGGATTTCAAGTACAATATTGAGTAAGTAGGGAGAGAGTGGGCAGTCTTGTCTGCTCCCTGATTTTAGTGGGATTGCTTCAAGTTTCTCTCCATTTAGTTTGATGCTACCTACTGGTTTGCTGTATATTGCTTTTACTATGTTTAGATATGGGCCTTGAATTCCTGATCTTATCAGGACTTTTATCATGAAGGGGTGTTGAATTTTGTTAAATGCTTTCTCAGCATCTAATGGAATGATCATGTTGTTCATATCTTTGATTTTCTTTATGTAGTGGATTACATTGATGGATTTGCGTATATTAAACCATCCCTGCATCCCTGGGATGAAGCCTACTTCATCACGATGGATGATTGTTTTGATGTGTTCTTGGATTCGGTGTGTAAGAATTTTATTGAGTATTTTTGTGTCAATATTCATAAGAGAAATTGGTCTGAACTTCCTTTTCATTGTTGGGTCTTTTTGTGGTTTAAGTATAAGAGTAATTGTGGCTTCATAGAAGGAATTTGGTAGTGCTCTGTCTGTTTCAATTTTGTGGAATAGTTTGGACAGTATTGGTATGAGGTCTTCTATGAAGGTCTGATAGAATTCTGCACTGAACCCATCTGGACCTGGGCTCTTTTTGGTTGGGAGACTTTTAATAACTGCTTCTTTTTCTTTAGGAGTTATGGGGTTGTTTAGATGGTTTATTTGTTCCTGACTTAACTTTGGTACCTGGTATCTGTCTAGAAAATTGTCCATTGTCTCCAGTTTTTCCAGTTTTGTTGAATAAAGCCTTTTGTAGTAGGATCTGATGATGTTTTTAATTTCTTCAGATTCTGTTGTTATGCATTTCTTTTCATTTCTGATTTTGTTAATTTGGATACACTCTCTGTGACCCGTGGTTATCCTGGCTATGAGTTTATCTATCTTGTTGATTTTCTCAAAGCTCCTGGTTTTGTTGATTCTTTGTATAGTCATTTTCATTTCTTCTTGGGTGATTATAGCTCTGAGTTTCATTACTTCCTACCTTCTACTCCTCTTGGGTTTATTTATTTCTTTTTGTTATAGAGCTTTTAGGTGTGCTGTCAAGCTGCTGATATATGCTCTCTCCTGTTTCTTTTTGCAGGCACTCAGAGATACGACTTATTACGACTTTCATTGTATCCTATATGTTTGGGAATGTTGTATCTTCATTTTCATTAAATTCTAAAAAGTCTTTAATTTCTTTCCATATTTCTTCCTTGACCAAGTTGTCATTGAGTAGAGCATTGTTCAACTTCCATATATATGTGGCTTTCTGTCATTATTGTTGTTATTGTAGACCAGTCACAGTGTGTGGTGATCCGATAGGATACATAGGGTTATATCTGTCTTCCTGTATCTGTAGAGGCCTATTTTGTGACCAATCATATAGTCAATTTTTAAGAAAGTTCCATGAAGTGCTGATAAGAAGGTATATCCTTTTGTTGTAGGATGGAATGTTCTATAAATATCTATTAAATCCATTTGGTTCATAATTTCTGTTAGTCTCTCTACGTCTCTGTTTAATTTTTGTTTCCATGATCTATCCAATGATGAGAGTGTGGTGTTGAAATCTCCTACTATTATCGTATGAGGTGCAATGTTTGCTTTGAGGTTTAGTAAGGTTTCTTTTATGAATGTAGGTATCCTTTCAATTGGAGCATAGATATTTAGGATTGAGAGTTCATTTTGGTAGATTTTTTCTTTGATGAATATGAAGTGTATTTCCTTATCTTTTTTTAATGACTTTTGATAGAAAGTCAATTTTATTTGATATAAGAAGGGCAACTCCCAGCTTGTTTTTTTTGTCCCATTTGCTTGGAAAGTTGTTTTCCAGCCATTTACTCTGAGGTAGTGTCTGTCTTTATCTCAGAGTTGCGTTTCCTGCATGCAGCAAAATGCTGAGTCCTCTTTACATATCAATTCAGTTAGTCTATGTGTTTTTATTGGGGAATTGAGACTGTTGATGTTGAGAAATATTAAGGAATAGTGATTGTTGCTTCCTATTATTTTCATTGTTAGAGGTGAAATTATGTTTCTTTGACTCTCTTTTGGTTTCATTGCAAGGAAATTATATTCTTGCTTTCTGTATGGTGTAGTTTCTCTCCTTATGCTGGAATTTTCCATCTATTATCCTTTATAGAGCTGAATTTGTAGAAAGATATTGTGTAAATTTGGTTTTTTCATGCAATATCTTGGTTTCTCCATCTATATTAATAGAAAGTTTTACTGGATACAGTAACTTGGGCTGGCATTTGTGTTCTATTAGGGTCTGTATGACATATGTCCAGGATCTTCTGACTTTCACAGTCACTGGTGAGAAGTCTGGTGTAATTCTTATAGGTCTGCCTTTATATGTCACTTGACTTTTTCCCTTATTGCTTTTAATATTCTTTCTTTGTTTTGTACATCTAGCATTTTCACTATTATATGATGGGAGTAATTTCTCTTCTCTTCCAATCTATTTGGAATTTTGGGATCACTTAA